>NW_006408700.1:912297-917890 GCF_000296735.1 Chrysochloris asiatica
AACTCGATGGCACCTAACAACAACAACAACAACAAAATGGATATGATAATGGTGTTTGCTTCAGAGTGTTATTATGATGATTAATGAGATATTTATTGCAAGGAAACTGTCAAAATCTATATGATGAATGAATTTTGCTACTATTACAATATAGTTTGTCTGGTAAAATCTCTTTTTGTATTCAAAATTTTACTTTACAGTCACACTCTTTGGAAACCCTTCACTTTGCAACCATTCCTCTATTCTCAATGCTCTTTAAATACTGTGATTTGTGCCTCTTAGTCCCCTTATTTTGGAATGTTATTCTTGGGGCATGGGTATATCTCTTCATATGGACTATTGGTTTCTTAAAGACTAAGGCTATCTTGACCAGTTTTCTATTATTGCTTCATACTTAGTCCTTTTACTTGGGTCCACAATCAAGGCCACATAGCAGCAGTCAAGAGACCAAACAACATATTGTTGGGCAAATATGCCGCAGAAACATCTTTCAAGTATTAAAGAACAAGGAAACCTGTGTTGGAAAAAGTACAGCTAGAAAGCTGCTTCAAAACCAGGATGGCCAGAGTTTATCTCTCCTACTTTGAACACGTTATCAGGAAGGACAACTCCCTGGAAAAGCACATCATGCTTTGTAAAGTGGAGGAGAAGACTCCAAGGAGGTAGATTGACGCCATGACAGCAGCAGTGGGCTCCAACGTAACAGTAATTGTCAGGATGATACAGGACCAGTCAGTGCATGGTGTTGCTGGGAGTTGGAACTGATTCCACAACACTGAACAACAACAACAATGCCTATGATATAAGTTTTATACATTTCATTTTGTTTTTGTTGCTTTGCAGTATTCCTAGATTTTGTACATCCATCATTCTGATTATTAGTGGATATTTGTAGCTTTTATATATATATATATATATAATTTTGAATCATGCGATACCAGGAAGTGAAGTTTCTGAACACTTTATTCATGTTATGAAGATCGACTCTACTTTCAAGAAGCAGCACTTCCTCAGTCATATTTTGAGCACCTTCTAACCTGAGAGAGTCCTCTTATGGCCCTTTATCAGGAATATGCTGCTGTTATTCATAAGCCATTTTTTCAAGAAGTAAATTACCAGATACTTCTTAGTTTATCTTAGTCTAGAAGCTCTGCTGAAAGCAGTCCACCATGGGTGACTCTGATGATATCTGAAATACTAGTGGCATAGCTTCAAATATCACACCAACATGTAAGCCACAACAGTACAACAAAGTGACAGAGGAGTGCTGTATAATCATTATAGACCTGACCTTTATTTGTGAATGTGAAAATATTCTTTGAGAAAGTAATTTACTAACACCAAATACCACTTTTAAAATGTTGGTAATAAAGATGTTAAACAAGTGCTTTATCCTTGATTCATGAGTATTGAGTCTTCATTTGCTAAAGAAACTTTGAGAAATATTAAATGATTTATAAATTTGTGATGCATTTGTAAGATACTGACAAAGTCAGTTTCAAAAGAGCAGACATAAATAAATTAGTTTCTCACTGAAGAAAACATGTAAATACATGAAAAGAATGAACCAGAAAGGATTCAGACCCACTTAAATTATACAAGTGGTAGAACATATCTACTATAAGGCCTTCTCATTTCTCATTACATCCACAATTCAAAATGTAGCATATTAATTCTTGTGAGGATATTCTGTGTCAAGTTTTGGAGGCTAGACTCTATTTAAATTTAATATTTAAATACAAGTGAAACAGAGAAAAGAAGAAATGCTTCGTGTAACAAGTATAGTGAGTTACTTACGTTGCTAAGTGCCATCAAGTTGGTTCCAACTCACAGCAATCCTATAAAGAGTTTTTGAGGAACAGCTGGTGGGTTTGAATCACCAACATTGTGATTAGCAGTCCACTGCTTGTTGTTGTTAAGTGCCGTCGAGTCAGTGCTGACCTGTAGTGAACCTGGATAGGGTTTCTGAGGAACAGCTGGGGAGCTTGAACCTCTGACCTTGCAGTTCAAACTGACTTTGCAGTCCAACGCATTAACCCACAACACCACACCAGGACTCTAGTCCATTGCTTAGCCAACAATTAATAGTACAAAGACAACACCATGGCTGCCTTCCTGTTAAATCTAGTCTTTATTTTTTCAGTGAAAAGACTGAAATGCACCTACCTAAATTGCTGCTTTTGATAGGTGCCTTTGAGTCAATTCTGACTCATAGCAACCCTGTGTACAACAGAACGAAACATTGGCTAGTTCTGCAACATCCTTGCAACCATTTTGACACTCCACCACATTGAGGGTCTTCCTTTTTTATTTTTATTGTGAATTGATTAAGGTGGGAATATCAGTTTTATACTCATCCTATCGTAGTTGTTTCACTGCAATGTTTACAATTGTATTTGTTTCATTGTAATGATTACAATCCCCTGCGTGCGTCATCATTCAACAGTATTTGCTTCTATTCCCTCTTGTATTTTTTGTTTTGTTTTGTTTTGTTTTGATATGCACTCAGGAATTTATAATCATTCAAAAGCCAAAAGGGCACTCCCTGCAAGCATGCCTGGCCACCAACACACATCCCCTCTCCCTCCATGAGCTGCTCTGCCTCTCAATGTCATCATCTCTGCCTCCATCTCTGGTGTTGCCGCTTCTCTGGGTAGGGTCACACACTCCGCTCCCACTCTTGATGGTGCCAGGGTTCTCCGCTCTGGGAATGTAAGATTTTTTGCTACAATCCTTTTTGCTACAAAACTTCTACATTTAGAGCTGCGACAATTGCAATTAGTCATGATAACAATTACTCACTATTGAATCATGAGAATCTTGTTCTCCCTCTCCTTTTTACCAAACCTGTCTAGACAGGATGAAAACCACTCAGTGGGGAGTCTACCTTCCTCCTCACACTCTGAATCTAAACTTCCTCTTGAAAACTTGTAAGTCAGTCACTTCGTACCTTTAGAGCTCCCCCATTTTAAGTAGGTAGCCAATGTCTAAGTTGCCCATCCCTATCAACCCTGTGTACAGAGGGGGATGGGAATGATCCTTGCTTTAAAGAATCTTTCCCTCTTGGTTGGCATTTTAAGCTACTACATCTGTAAGTATTGGAGTCCTGGTATGACGCTGTGGGCTAATGCATCAGACTGTAAAGTCATTGGAACTGCAAGGTTGGTGGTTCAAGCTCACCAGTGGTTCCTTGGAAACCCTATACAGGGTCACTATGGGTCAGAATCAACTAGATGGCACTTAACAACAATAACATCCATAATTATAGGTCAAGTTCGTCAGATTGTAGCTATTTACACTCCTCTCCCTCCTTTCCTTCCTCTAGTCAGGTTCTGAACTTCAAGCCATTGAAGCTAGGTTCAATGGGCACTATTTGCAAGTTTGGGCGCCCTTGTACATATCCCCTGACTTCATATCAGCTGGACGCTTCACTCTCATCTCTAGCCCTTGGTGGCCATGTCCTTGCCATGGGCTCAAAGTTCCCAGGTCTCACTGTACTTTGGACCAACCATCTCTCACCATATTTGAGGTCTATGGGGGTCTATGTAATTTGTTCGGAGTCAGCCCACCAGTCTTCTGTGAGAAAAAGTTATAAAATATGTCCAAACTAAGTGAGAAGAAGTTATGTTATTCTTCCTTCTATGGAGCCTGTTGTTGTTGTTGTTGTTAAGCGCCGTCGAGTCGGTTCTGACCCATAGCAACCCTGTACAGGGTTTCCGAGGGTGTAAATCTTTACGAGAGTAGAAAGCCTCATCTTTCTCCCGCGGAGCAGCTGGTAGCTTCGAACTGCTGACCTTAAGGTTCGCAGCCCAATTCGTAACCACTACGCTACCAGAGCTCCTACTGGTTGTAATTGTCTTGTTAGGTGCTGTCAAGGCAGAATGAAACACTGCCTGTCCTGTGTCATCCTCGCAGTGGTTGTTACACTTGAGCACGTTGCTGTTGCCACCTGTGCCAATCCATCTTGTTGATGGTCTTCCTCTTTTTTGCTGACCCTTCTCTTCACTGTACCAAGTTTGATATCCTTCTTCTGGGATTGGTCTCTCATGATAATATGTCCAAAGTATGAGAGACAGAGTTCCACCATCCTGGCTTCTAAGGACTATTCGGGCTGTACTTCTTCCAACAAAGATTTATTTGTTGTTCTGGCATTCCATGGTACATTCAATATTCTCCTCCAACACCATAACTCAAATGCATTAATTCTTCTACAGTCTTCCTTGTTCACTGTCCAACTGCCACATGCATATGAGGTTATTGGAAATACCATGACTTGGGTCAGGCACACCTTAGTCCTCTAACTTACAGCTTTGCTCATGAACAATTTAAAGAGTTTCTTTTGCAGCAGAGTTGCTGAATGGAATACATCGTTTGATTGCTTGACTGCTGCTTTTATGAGTGTTGGTAGTGGTTCGAAGTAAGACGAAATCTTTGACAACAATCTTGTTTCCATGTATCATTTGAGTTTGAAATGATATGAACAAATGCATCTGCCTTAATGAGTAACATTCACATCAAAAAGTGAGTGAATGCATTTGAAAATTTTGTGTTTTTCTTTATAAGTAGAAAGCATTTTATAAATGTTTCTGTACTTAGTAATGCTTTGAGTATTTAAGGATACAGATAATACACTTTTGTCATAGTGGTTGGTGTGAGTATGGCTTTGTAGGAAGATGACAGGCTTGTTAAGAAGTGACTTTGATAATACTTTGGTTGGTAATACGACTTTGGTGTCTTTGGGTAGGATTTTCTCCAGGTGTCATGTAAAGGAGAAAACAAATATCAAAAAATGAAGGATGACTGTATTGGTTTTCTATAACAAAAGTAACAGAAGTGGATGGCATTAACAAACCGAAATTTATTCTCATAGTTTAGAGGCCTAGAAGTCCTAATTCATAGGACCAACTCTGAGGAGAGGGCTTTGTTTCCTTTTAGCATCTGTAGGCCCATCATTCCTTGAAGATATCTGTGTGTCTCAGAATGAATCTTTCCCTGGATCTAGGAGCAGGGCCCTCTGGTCTAGAGGACACACTCCTCTCTTCTTTCTTGGTGGTAGGATTTCCCTCTTTCCATGCTCACTTCTCTCTGACATTTCAAAAGACATTGACTCAAGTGGCAGCATCAATGGACTCAAGTGTGGCAACAATTGTGAGGTTGGCCCAGGACCAGGCAGTGTTTCATTCTGTTGTGCATAGGGTCGCTATGAGTTGGTATTAACTTGATGGCTCCTAACAACAACAACTACAAGATACAATCTAATCCTGTAGATTGCATCTGACCTCATTAATATCATAGAACTGGCATTTGAAACACATTAGGTAATTGCATCAAATCAGGGCTGATCACATCAGATCGGATCATGGGGTTAATGTGTTATATTAGATCTCATCATGAAGACAATAACTACATTATAACTATTCTCAGCTAAACCACTGAGAATCCTGGCCAAGCTTATTTGACTCAGAATCTTAACAATCACAATGACCAAATTTGGAGGTAGAACATTAGGATAGTTTGGACTTATGTTTTTCAAACTAGAGTTGTAGTTTTTGTTAGGTATCATTAAGATGGTTCCAACTCTTAAAGATCCTCT
>NW_006408700.1:918519-919538 GCF_000296735.1 Chrysochloris asiatica
AGGAAGAGATTGGAGTGATGTGTCTCCAAGTTCAGGACTGCCACTAACCACTAGAACTTAGGAGAGAGGCATCGGACAATCTCATCTACATATACTCAACAAGAAATCAACCATGCTGACATTTTGATTTAATCCTTCTGGTCTCCAGAACTGTAAGATGATAAACTTTGGTTGTTTAAAGTCACCCATTTTGTAGTAATTTTTCTATAGCAGCCCTGAGACATGAATACAATTTCCTAGGAAGTTTATCCAGGGCACTGTAATGGGTATGTAAAAGATATATGAGCTGGACCTTATTTACAGAGCTTTCATAATCTCACCAAAACTTTAAAATTTTGGTATGCACTTCAATGAAAAGGACCAGAAAGTGATCATAAGTTTCCTGTGAACCCTGTGGCTACTTGGTGTCTTACCATCACCTTGACAGATGGATTAGTGGTCAAGAGCTAGATTGTGAAGTGACAATCACTGACTGAGGGATTTTGACAAATGACTAAACTTTCTAAGACTGGTATTTTTTCATGACTAAAATGGATATGGATTATGTCAAGATGGTGGATCGGGTAGACATGTTGTGAGGAGCTCCGTTACCAGCAACACAGAATACCAGGCCAAGCAGACTCACAGGATGGTGCTAGAACTCTGAACCACATAAAAAGGAATATTTATGAGATTGGAGGGCTTACAGGTGTGGACATTCTTTTTTTTGGTATCTGTTCATGGGTCTCTCACCGTCTGCGCACCTCCATTCTGGTGACAAGACAAGATGCTTGAGAGAATGGACATGCCACACCCACCCCTGAAGGGTTCTACTACTCATGTACACAGATCTCCTCAAAATTTAAAGTGACAATTTACACTTAACACGAAATGGCCACCACTCGTCTGTCAGTTTGTCATACTGTGGTGGCTTGTGAGTTGCTAGGATTCTGAAAGCTATGCCACCAGTACTTTAAACACCAGCAAGGTCACCCATGGTATGAGCTCCCAAACAAAGACAGACTAGGAAGAAAGAGTGA
>NW_006408700.1:928089-942587 GCF_000296735.1 Chrysochloris asiatica
ATCAGTATAATGAATGTAGTTAAAATTAAGCATTAGTTTGCAAATGTTTCTTTTAGTTTTATGTGTATGTTGAGTCTGTAAATGTATATTTTATGCATCATATGGGAAACTCTCATCTAGAGAAAAAGATAATTAATGACGGATAATGGCGCTGTGGATTAATGTGCTGGACTGCAAAGTTGGTTTGAACTGTAAGGTCGGTGGTTCAAGCTCACCAGCTGCTCCTCAGAAACCCTATGCAGAGTCCCTATGAGTCGGGACTGATTTAACAACACCTAACAACAACAACAACAGCAGGGGTTCTCTTTGGGGGAGAATAAAACCAGTAATTTTCAAATTCCTTCCATCTCTTCTGCTAAGACTTCAATAAATTCTACGTCACAAAACAGTGTACAAATACTTTCATGAAAATGAAACTTGCATGTTTGTGTGTGTATGTGTGTGCACACATGCATATACATGTAAGAATCTGTATGTAGAGTATTGTGAACAGAGAGGCTCTCAAGAAAGATAAGAAGCAGGTGGCAGTTTAGTATATGTAGAATATCATGTGTGTGCATAGATCTATATTTGAGTATATAACATATCCATATATAATGGATACTGCATTAAAATGTTTGAATTTTATTTAAGTATAAGATCACCTATAGACCATAAATAAATAAAATTTGAATAGCTGTAATAAGACAGGAATACAGCATACATCGGTTGTTATGTTTGTTGTTGTATGCCATTGATTAGTTTCCAACTCACAATGACGCTTTATAGAACTTCTGAGAGCAGCTGCTGGGTTTGAACTGCCAGTATTGTGGTTACCATTCCAGTGCCTGTCCTAGAGCACCACACAAGGTACCCAGGACTCCATTACATTATTCCATTAGATTTTAAATTTCCTCATTTGAAGTGAAATGTTTAATTAATTGAAAGTGTAATATTAAGTTCAATGCTGAAATCACTTTTTTATTGTCTTTTATTTAAAAAAATTTTTTTATTATGAATTGAACAATAGTTTCCATGGGAGAACATTGGTTTTATACTCACTGTTTCATTGTAATGATTACAAAACCCTCCATGCATCATCATTTAACAGTATTTGCTTCTATTCCCTCTGGTTTTCTTGGTGGGTGGAGAGGAGGTTGTACACGAAACCACTCAGGAGTATATAATCATTTAAACAACCAAAGGGCACACTCTGAAAGCCTGCCTCCTGGCCACCAGCACATGGTCTTTCACTTTCCATGAGTCTAGAGTTCTCGGCTGCTATATCTCTCCATGTCCTTATCTCTGCTTCCATCTCTGGTGTCTCTGCTTCTCTGGATAGGTCTCCACATCCTGCTCATGCTCTTCTCCCTTGATGGTCCTAGGGTCCTCTGTTCCTGGAATGATGTGAGGCCCACTGTAGCTATATGAAGCCAAGAGTTGTAGGGTAGGATCAAGACTCTTTCCCTCTCAGTAGGTATTTTGAGTTACTACGTCCGTAAGTATAGGTCAAGTTCATCAAATTGTAGCAATTTACACTTGTTTCCTTTATAAAAAATTATTATCTTCTTTTAGTCAAGTTGTGATCTTCAAGCCATTGAAGCTAGGTCAAATGAGTACTCTCTGCAAGTTTGGGCATTGTTGTGCATCTCCTCTCACTTCATATCAGCTGGACGCTCTACTTTCAGCTCTAGCTGACGGGTTTGTGCAGCAGATTTACCTAATACAATACTTCATTTATTTTCTTGACTGCTGTCTCCATTGGTATTGATAGTGGATCCAAGCAAAATGAAGTCCTTGGCAACTTCAGTCTTTACCTGCTTATCATGATGTTACTTACTTGTCTAGTGGTGAGGGTTTTTATTTTCTTTACATTGAGGTGCAATCCATACTGAAGGCTTTGATTTTTTATCTTCATTGGCTAAGTATTACAGATTGCTAATGAGTCTTCCTTCAATACTGATGCCATACTCTTCTCCATATTAATCCAGTTTATACTCAATTTAGAGCATTAGCTCTAGAGGAAGATCCTTGTCTCCTTTTAGCACCAGTGGGCCCAGAAATCCTTGGAGTTTTCCATGTGTCTTGGCATCAATCCTCCTGTGAATCTGGTAGCTTCACAGTGCAGGGACCCCAGGTCCAAGGGACACGGTTCACTCCTGACTCTTCTTTCTTGGTGGCTGTGAGTCCTCCTTTCTCTGCTCACTTCTCTCTTTTTATATCTCAAAAAGAATTGACTTTTTACAAGCTATTCATGTAGATTGCATCCACCTTTATTAACATAGAAGTGAGGATTTACAATTCATTGTATAATTACCTCAGGCCAGGCTGATCACATCAGATCATTTTATGGGGTTGATGTATAATTAGATCTCATCATGGAGGTGATAACTCCATCCTAACTCCTAAACCACAGAGAATCCTGATCCAGCATTTCTTGTTGTTAGGTGCCATTGAGTCGATACTGACACATAGCGACCTTATGTACAACGGAACAAAACACCACCTGATCCTGGGTCAATCTCACAATTGTTGCCATGCTTTAGCCCTCTGGTGGTGCCACTTTGCCAATTCATCTCTCTTGGGGTCTTTCTCTTTTTATCTGACCCTTCACCTCACCTTATCCTGGTCCAGCATAGTTGACACAAAATCTTATTTATCACTATATCCCTCTTTCAATTTTTTCATTCTTTATGTATTTTGTATAGTGAGCTTTTCTCAAATGCTAGATGCTTGGGATAGTGATATATATGAACTGTCCCTTCACTCAAAGTTAAATAAAGGGGAATGACAGATTTCTTAATGCACACAGGAAGAACATCTGGCTTAGACTGTGTGTTGGAGATGATTAAAGGAGCAAATGATCTAGAAGAGGCCACTTGAAGTATGAGAAACAAATGACCAGGAAAAACCAGAGTTGGGTGAGGTGCGATATTATTGACAGAAGGCATAGCATGTGCACAGGGTAAGAAACAACATGAATATGGGAGAGAGGGGATCGAGATTACCCCAAAGAGGAAGAAAGGGGCTCCATATCATCATTGTAGCTACTGAAACAAGATAAGAAACTTGGTGATATCCTAAGAGATATGGAAAGCTGTTGAAGGCATTCAAGCAAGGCATAGCATGATCAGAGTCGATGTTGTTGTTGTTGTCAGGTGCCATCGAGTCGGAACTGACTTATAGCGACCCCATGCACAGCAGAATGAAACAATGTCCGATCCTGGGCCAACCTCACTACCGCTGCCACACTTGAGTCCATCAATGATGCCACCTGGCTGATCCATCTCGTTGGGGGTCTTCTTCTTTTTCTCTGACCCTCCACCTTACCCAGCATGACATCCTTCTCCAACGATTGTTTCCTCCGGACAATATGTCCAAAGTAGGAGAGACGAAGCTTAGCCATCCTGGCCTCCAAGGAGCACTCTGGCTGCACTTCTCCCAAAACAGATCTATTGGTTCTTTTGGCAGTCCATGACACTTTCAGTATTCTCCTCCAACACCACAACTCAAAGGCATCAATTCTTCTATGATCTTCCTTATTCACTGTCCAGCTTTCGCATCCATATGAGGCTATTGAAAACACAGTGGCCTGGGTCAGGCACACCTTAGTCCTCAAGCTAACATCTCTGCTCTTCAACACTTTAAAAAGTTCCTGTGCAGCAGATTGCCCAGTGCAATACGTCGTCTGATCTCTTGACTGCTACTTCCGCGAGTGTTGATAGTTGATCCAAGAAGAATGAAGTCCTTGACAACTTCAATCTTTTCTCCATTGATAAGAATGTTGTTTATTGAGTCGATGTTGAGGAAGATTATATTTGGAGAAACACCCTGAAGCTACTCAAAGTGCAGTGCAGACTCCAAACCGGAGGTCAAAAAATATTTTCTGTAAAGGATCAGATAGAAAATATTTTAGGCTTCCTGAGCCATATTGTCTCTGTTCTAGCTATTCAGCTCTGCTGTTGTGTAAAAGCAAGCATAGACAATGCAAAAACAAATGGATATGGTTATGTTCCAATAAAATTTTATTTGTGTACACCGAAATTTAAATTTTATATTATTTTCATGTGCCATGAAAATTATGCATCTTTTGATTGTATTCAACCACTGAAACATGTAGAACCCATTTTCAGCTTGCATGCCATGTCAAAACGGATTCTTAGTCTAATTTGGTTTTTGGGTTCTAGTTTGTCAAGCTTGACTCCAAAGGATAAGGCAAGAATCTAAATTAGGTAGTACCGTTTGGATAGTACATGGGGACATGTACAACATAAAGCAGTTTTTGTTGTTGAGTGTTTCCAAGTTGATTCTAACTTATGGTCACTTATGACAGAGTAGAACTTCCCCATAGGGTTTTCTTGGCTATCGTAGTTAAAGAGGAATCATGGCGTAGAGTTGTAGAAGTACTGGACTGCTAACCACAAAGTCGGCAGTTTAAATCCACCATTTGCTCCTCAGAAATCCTACACGTAGTTGCTATGAGTTAGAACCAACTTGATGGCACTTAACAACAACAGTCCATACAGAAATAGACTGTCAGGTCATTCTCCTGTGGAGCTTCTAGGTGGGTCTCAGCCACAAACCTTTTGGTTAGCAGCTGAGTGCTTACCTGTGGTGTCATCAGGACTCCCAATATAAGGTATGTATGGTTTATTTCTGTTTCTAACTCTAATTCCAATGTCAGAGCCCAAAGGCACTTTAAGCACTATGTATCACTATGTTGATGTGTACTATCAAGTCTGTTTTGACTCATAGCTGCCCTGCATAGGGTTTCTGAGACTGTAAATTTTTACAGGAGCAGAAAGGCTCATTCTTATCCCACAAGGTGGCAGATGGGTTCACAACAATAACCTTGTGATGTTCAGCCCAATGCGTAACACACTATGCCACCTGGATGCCTATGTATAATTTTTTTGTTGTTGTTAAGTGACATCGAGTCAGTTCTGACTCACAGTGACTCTGTATAGGGTTTCCAAGGAGAAGCTGGTGGGTTTGAACAGCTGACCTTGTGGTTTGCAGTCCAGTGCTGATTTTACAGCCCCACCAATAGTCTTAATAAAGGTCCTTAAATTGATGCCTCTGAGGAGTAATAAATATTTATATATTTTGATAGGTTTAAAAGGAATTAGCATTAAAAAGAATTGAAACCCTATAGAAATCTTACAGAACCTGTAAACAAACCAAGAGGCAGTTGATAGAACAAAACAAGGAGGTCCACTGAATGGTTTAAAATCAGGAAAGGTGTGCCCCAAGCTTGCATCCTTTCACTACACTAATTCAATTATTATGCTGAACCAATATTCTGAGAAGCTGGGTTATATGAATAAAGGAATATGACATAAAGATTGGAGGAAGAGTCATTACCAACCTTCAATATGCAAACGATACAACATGGCTTGTTGGAATCAAAGAGGACTTAAAATACTTACGGATGAAGATCAAAGACTACAGCCTTCATTATGAATTACACTTTAGTGTAAAGAAAACAAAAATCCATATAATTGGACCAATAAATAACATCATTATCAATGGAGAAAGGAGTTCTTGTGTGTTGCTGTAGAATAAGCACTGGACTGCTAACCTCAAGGTTGGTAATTCAAACTTACCTGCCAGTCCTGGGAAATCTTACCCAGGATCACTATGCATTGGAACAGACTCAACAGCACTTAACAAAAATGGAGAAAAATTGAAGTTGTTACAGACTTCATTTTACTTGGGTCCACCATCAACACTTATCGAAGCAACAGTCAAGAAATCAAGTGACACATTGCATTAGGCAAACTAGACTTCTTTAAGTGTTCAAGAGCAAAAGTGTAAGTGTAAGGAATAAGGTACACCCAACCCAAGCTGTGGTATTTTCAACTGCTTTATACGATGTATGTGAAAGTTGGACAATGAATAGGGAAGACTGGAATAAGAATGAATACATCTGAATTATGTGTTGGAGAAGAATATTGGACTGACAGAAGCACAAACAAATCTGTGTTGAAAGAAGTAGAGTCATAATGTTTCTTAGAATCCTGGGTGGCCAGACTTCTCATCTCATACTTGGGACATATTATTAGGAAGGATCAGACTCTGGAAAATGACAGCATGCTTGGTAAATATTGTCAACTAAAGGAGGAAGACCCACAGCGAGATGGTCTGACACAATGGCAGCAGCAATGGGCTTCGATGGCTCAGGACTGAGCAGTGTTTCATTCTGTTGTGCATGGGATGTGGGGCCTTGAATTTACTTGATACGGCTTTTCTATCTAAAGTCTTCTTAATTCCCACCAACGATTGGGTGGCCATGCAAATAAGGAATACCGAGCTCTAAGGCTAAGGTTGGTTAGATTTGCCCTCCAGCAAGGTTTAAAAGGAACCATCTCAGAAGCAGAGATGGAAGATCCCAGGACCAGCAAGAAGGAAGAGCTTGAGACACCAATAGGTAACAACAGAGACAACGGCAGAGGTGGTGGTATGGGAGAGACAGAGTAGCTTTGGGCTCTAGGCCTATGGACTGAGTAAAGCTGAGTACCTACGGCAGGGGACTGGCTTGTAGAATGTGCTTTTTGGGCATTCACAGACTAGCTAAAAGAACTTTGTATTATTTGCCCAAGCAAGGCAGAGGCCAAGGGGACCACATGACTGAGAGGCTAAGACAAGAGTGAGGGGTGCCTATTATATCAGACAAGAGATGTTCCTGACTGGGAAACTGCTGCATCCTGAATTGGTCTTGATTCTGATTGTATTCTGTTCACTTCTTTAATAGACACCATAATTGTGAGTATTGTTATGAGTTCTGTGTGGCCATCACAATGGATTATAGAACCCAGATGTGAAGCAGAGTGCTGTGGGATGGATGGTTGGTGTCAGAAGAGGGTTAAGGAAGTTGTAGGGTGGAAGCAAGTCTGACCTCTGCTTCACAGGAATCAGCCTTGTGCTGATTTTGAGTTTGATTCTCTTTCCCCCTTGTGAAGCCAGGGGAGGTCAGACATGGCTCCCACATGCATTTCTACATGGGATAACTGTGAGTTGCAACTGACTCAGTGGCTCCTAACAACAATATGAGGAGCCTTACAGGCTAATGGTGGAAATAGGGATTAAATGTACTTTGTTGTTAAGTGCCATTGAGTCGGTTCTGATTCATCACCACCATATGGACAACAGAATAAAATAAATACTACCCGATCCCGTGCCATTCTCACAATCAAAGTTACCCTTCAGCCCACTGCTTCTGACACTGTGCCCATCCTCCTCGTTGGGAGTCTTCCTCTTTTTTGCTGACCCTCCACTTTACCAAGCATGATGTTCTTATCGTGGGACTGGTCCCTTCTGGTCCTCAAACTGATATCTTCTCTGTTGAGCACTTTAAAGAGATCTTGTGCAGCAGATTTGCCTAGTACAATCTGTTGTCTGATTTCTTGACTGCTGCTTCCATGAAGTAGTCTTTGACTATTTCAATCTTTTCTCCACTTATCTTGATGTTGTTTACTGGCTCAGTGGTGAGCATTTTTGTTTTATGTAGATTGAGGTGCAATACATACTGAAGACTGTGGGTTTTTTGTTTTTTTTTTTAATCTTTATCAGTAAGTGTTTTAAATCTTCTTCACATTCAGCAAGCAAGATTGTGTCATCTGCATATTGCAGGTTGTAAATGAGTCTTCCTCCAATCCTGATGCCATGTTCTTTTTCATATAATCCAGCTTCATGGATTATTTGCTCAATATATAGATTGAATAAATATGATTAGAGAATATAACCCTAGTGTACACCTTTCCTAATTTTAAACCATTTAGTATCTCCTTGTTCTGTTCAAATGACTGCCTCTTGGTCTCTATGTACAGGTTTCCCATAAGCACAAACAAGTATTCCAGAATACTCATTCTCTATGATGTTGTCCCTAGCTTGTCATGATCCACACAAATGAAAGCCTTCGTGTAGTCAATCAAGTACTGGTAAATATCTCTCTGGTATTCTCTGTTTTCAGCCAAGGTACATCTGATGTCAGCAGTGATATCCTTCATTCCATGTCCTTGTCTGAGTCCAGTTTGAACCTCTGGCTGTTCCTTGTCAATGTACTGCTGCACCCATTTAAAAAATTATCTTTAGCACAATTTTACTGATATGCAATATGAATTATACTGTCTGATGATTTTAACATTCCATTGGTTCTTCTCTCTTTGGAATGGGGACAAATGTGGATCTCTTCCAACCAGTTGGCCAGGTATCTGTCTTCCAAATTTCTTGGCATAGATGTCTGAAAGCCTCCAGTTTTATGCTCCAGTTTATTGAAAGATTTCAATTTGTATTCCATCAATTGCCAGAGCTTTGTTCTTTGCCAATGCCTTTTGTCCACCTTTGACTTTTTCCTTCAGTGTCATTGACCCTTGATCATATGCTACCTCTTGAAATGATTGAACATTGACCATTCCTTTATTTGTTTTCTTCAGAAATTGGGTCGGGTTTTATGTCTTTGAACTTTTCTTAGGTCCCTACTTAGCCCTTCTTTTTTGGGTGCTTCTAGCCCTTTGTCCTTGTCGTTGGGGAAAGATAGGAAAGGTCTGTAACCAACCATAGGCAAGTGCATTATTGCAACATTTCCTCTGCAACTCTTCCTGTGTTTTACTGGATTTAGGTTAAGTGTCTGAGAAATCATGAACAAAGAATACCATACTAATAGCAGGGAACTGGTTTTTTTTTTTTTTTTAATTTAAGTAAATGATCGAAATTCATCTATGCATCTGCCTTGAAAAATGTCATTGTTTTGGTCAGAAATATTAATGAAATACATTTGCACAAAGATACTTTTTGGAGTAGAAATGCAATCCTATTGTTTTGGCACCACCCATACCCTCTTTCTGCCATGTGTCATATGTACCACATTAAAAGGAATCACAACAGAATGTGAATCAAGACTTACATTTCCAGTCTTTGGACTGAACATACTCATTTTGATATCATTTTGTATTTATGATGCCCATTATAACCCATGTCCAAACCCCAGGAAAGTAAGTTTTCAGCATTTAACTATGATGAAGAGCATGCTTTATTCTTCTGATGTAGTTTTAACATTCTTCCTTATGACCCAGACATACAGTGCAGGCTCCTGATATTATGGCAGATCTACTTTAAGGAGGAAAAATATCCAACAACTCAGTATTCTCATTACTTATGAGTAGTTTGGGCCTGCCAGAAATCCAGCTGTGTTACCATAGAAACCTCATTGGCCTAGATGTGATGTCATCATCCAACAAAAGCTAAAATTCAAATGTTCCATTATAAACTGATAATATAAATAAATATTGAATCATCTAATTATTGGTTACAAATATCATTTCCCCAAATGCTTTACTATAAGAAGTAAAAAATATGTAGTTCTACTAATTTATTGGTTAATAATGAAAGGCAATAATGGGAGATAAGGGCATTAAACTGCTGAAGGTTACATTTTTGTTTTTTTTAAATAATACAGCAAACAACTCCTGAATATAGACCCTAGTGACAAAACCATTTTAATGATACTTCAAAGAGCTAAGTGCAACTTGCTAAATAATTCTTATATTTCTCTTACTGAAGACTGAAGGAGCTTTTAACCATTATTTTTAAAGAGCAAAATTTATAGGGTACCATCATAAAGCAACTTTACTTTTCCTCCCAATTTGCCCTTCAGACTTGTACTTTGTTATTGTTTATGCTGGCGAGTTCATTCTACCTCACAGTGACCCTATAAGATAGAGTAGAACTTCCTCGTAGCATTTCCAGTGCTGTAATCTTTATACGGAGCCCTGGTGTGGTGCTATAGGCTAAACACTGGTCAGCAGTTCAAACCCACCAGATGCCCTAGGAAACCCTATACAGGGTCGTGAAAGTAGGAACTGACTCAACAACACATAAAAACAAATTTTTATTGGAGCAAATTGCTAGGTTTCTCCCATGAAGCAACTGGTGAGTTTTAACCACCAACCTTTTGGGTAGTGAGCAACTGTTTAACCAATGAACTGACAAGGATCCTTAAACATGCACAGGGTTGCTATGAGTTGGAACCAACTGGATGGCAATAACAACACAGGGTGTTAATCTGTCCCCTGCTCCCTATGACATTTGAGGTGTGTTATACAGTATATCTTGTTGTTTGTTGTTAAGTGCCTTCCAGTAGTTTCTAGCCCATAGTGACCTATATACTATTTCTGAGGAGCAGCTGGGGGGTTTGAACTGCCTATGTGTGGTTTAAACCTTGCAGTCCAGTGCTTTATCCTACAGCACCACACCAGGACTTCCATAGTATATCTTAGATAATAAGAAGTTCCACATTCACTTCTCATTACAAAAGAGTCTCAGATCAGTAAATATGTTCAAACTGTATTAATAGATTAGACCATCGTAATAATAAATACTTCTAATTTGGATTAAGCTTCAAGTTTCTTCTCTCCCTCAGTGAGAACCTCCTAAAGG
This sequence comes from Chrysochloris asiatica, assembly GCF_000296735.1. Taxonomy (NCBI): domain Eukaryota; kingdom Metazoa; phylum Chordata; class Mammalia; order Afrosoricida; family Chrysochloridae; genus Chrysochloris; species Chrysochloris asiatica. Next base: position 938,506 of record NW_006408700.1, read on the forward strand.
TGAGAGTCTCCAGTGGGACTGTGGACAAACTCGAGCATCTCTTTCTTCTGTAGCTCTATTTCCACAACCACCTACTCATTATAATCTGGAATGTGGGAGGAAGGGAAGTGGGAAGGGTAACAGGGCAGGAAGGGTCTTATTTGACTGGTGGTCAGTTCTCAGTTCTCTGGAGGTCTACTATGGATCAAAACTGACTTTTCTTTCTGGAGCACTTTGTGGTGGATACAGGGTTACTGTGAGTCAGAAGCGACTCCATTTATGCCACACTGGTAACCATACGACATGGTGGTTCTCTGGGTGGCACAGATGTTTAAAACTCAACTACTAATCAAAGGGCTGGCAGTTTGGTGGATTTTATAGTGAGGACTGTAGGATAAAGCGCAGGACCATGAGGTCTGTTTGAACCTCAAGGTCGGTGGTTCAAACTCACCAGTTGCTCCTCAGAAACCCTATAGAGGGTCACTATGAGTTGGAACTGACTTGATGGCACATAACAACAACAACAGCATGGTGGTTCTCAGGGTGTCGCAGACGTTTAAGCAGTCAGCTACTAACCAAAGGGTTGGCCGTTTGAATTTTCCCAGAGGCATCTCAAAAGAAAGGTATGTAAGTCAACTTCCAGACAATAAAAATCAATCCTTTGAAAACCCTTTTGGAACAGAGTTCCATGGTGTTTTTGTTATTTGTTTTACTTCTCTTTACTGGAGCACTTCCTTACATTTTCTCCAACTGACATTTTATATTTCTGCTGAGGTCTCTAGAAACTCTAGAAAAATCCTAGTGTGTTTTTCTCTTTTGCACGATCAACATTTGGTCCACAGAAAACTTGGTGCCTTTGAGCTCCTCGTGAGTGGGTGTGCAGCTTTCTTGTTGAAATCTTAGAGACAGTTCTATTCTTTCCCTTAGTCTACGTGGCGTACGAGCTATCTAACAAGATCCAGGCTTAAATGGTTGACTGATGGATATGTGGCAACGTTCAAGTCAATGAGGCAAAAAGGGAAGTTTGACTTCAGGGAAAAACATTTTCTTCTCTCCAGAGAGCAATTCAGTTGCTCTCTGGAGAGAAGAAAAGTCTCTCTTTGTACTGGACGCAGCTGAGGACATATGTTGCGAACATATGGAAATCTCAGGAAGAACCAATGTAAAATGAAAGCGATACTGTGAAAAACAGAAAAGGGATAGAAGGAAACTAGGATTTTCATGTCATTCATGCATCGCTATAGCAAAGCTAACCCAAAGCCTGCTCTACAATTATTTGAGTCAATAAATGCCCTTTGTTTTTTTGGCAGCTCTAGTAGATTTTCTGTTACTTGCAAATGACAGCATCTAGACAGACACAATGCCTGCTCAGAACTTTAGAGCAGGATAACTACTGGGCACATAAGTGGGTGTTCATTATTACCACCAACAGGAGCTCAAGCTCTCTTCATTAAAATGACTACTGTATTTGGTTTTGATCATTTATTTGCTTTACAATTGACCTGGAGGTGACTGGTGTGACCAATTACTGCTCATGCTGTGACTTTTCCCACAGCCATGTTTACAAGGTTCTAATGAGCAGATTACAGCATGGTAGCCGATGATTCGATGCTAACTTTGCCACTGATCTTTGGACATGGGTATTGACTGATTCTCTTCCAAAGATTCACTCACCAAGCCTGTTACAGGATGACAGTAATTGCCCACCCCCCACTGCATTACCAAGGAAATAGGAATATTCTACATCTAAAGAATTAGACTTCAAAACTACATAAATAATCCACCAGGGATCTTTAAAAGACAAAAAAGATTTACTTTATCCTGATTTTATTTGTTAATAGAGTATTTAAAAAGAAACCATTTCATATGATTCATAGATATGAAATCCTTTTTAATACTTTTTTCTCTTTCTCTCTCTGTATAGACAGAGATCTATAAAGACATAAGTATACATATCTATATAAATATTTAAAGTTTTCATAAGATTAAGAGTATTATGATAATTTTCTTCCATCTCTATAGGGAGACGACTTAATTTGGATTACATCAAAAGAGCCCAAAATAAGTTTTGGGTTACTGATAGAAGGTAATAAGATGCTGGAGTGAATGAGTAGAAGAGAGAGGCAGATTAGGTGGAAAAGTCTATAAAAGGTTATAATTTATCAGGTTATTACTCTGTGCTACAAGAACTCAATATTAGGAGAGACTCTTTGAAGAATTATGTTTGTTGTTAGGTGTCATCGAGTTGGTACTGGCCCATAGTGACCCTATACACAACAGAATGAAACACTGTCTGGTTCTGTGCCAACTTCACAATTGTTGCTACATTTGAGCCCATTGCTGCTGTTCCTGTGCCAATCCATCCACTGGGGACCTCCCTCTTTTTTGCTGGCCCTCTACTTTACCAAGCATGGTGTCCTTCTCCAGGCACTGGTCCCTCCAGATAATATGTCTGAAGTATGAGAAATTAAATCTGGCCATTTTGGCTTCTAAGGAGGATTCTAGCTGTACTTCTTCCAACACAGATTGGTTTGTTCTTTTGGCAATCCATTGTACTTTAATATTAAACTCTAACACCATAATTCAAATGCATCTACTCTTCTACAGTTTTCCTTATTTATTTCCTTATTCACATGCATATGAGGCCCTTGAAAAGAATATGGCTTGGGTTAAGCATATGTTAGTCCTCAAAATGACATCTTTATTCTTGAACACTTTAAAGAAGTTTTGTGCAGCAGATTTGCCTAATGCAATATGTTGTCTGATTTCTTGACTGCTGCTTCCATGAGTTTGATGGTTGAGCCTAGAAAAAGACTTCATTTTCTCTCCATTTAGTTTGATGTTATTTATTGGCTAGTGATGTGGATTTTTGTTTTCTTTATATTGAGGTGCAACCCATACCGAAAGCTGTGGTCTTTGATCGTCATCAGTATTTTAAGTCCTCTTTGCTTTCAGCAAGCAAGGTTGTATCATCTACATATCACAGGTTTTTAATGAGTCTTCCTTCAATCCTGATGTCATGTTTTCCTTCATATAATCTAGGTTCTCAAATGATTTGTGCAGCATACAGATTGAATAAGTATGGTGGAAGAATATAACCCTGGTGCACACATTTCCTCATTTTAAACCACTCACTGTTCCTTGTTCTGTTTGAACAACTGCCTCTTGGTCTATGTACAGGCTCCTCATGGACACAAACAAGTGTTCCAGAATACTCATTCTCTGCAATGTTTTCCATAGCTTGCCATAATCTACACAATCTAAAGCTTTGCATAGTCAATAAAACACAGGCAAACATCTTCCGGAATTCTCTGCTTTCAGCTAAGATATATCTGATGCCAGCATTGGTATCTCCTGTTCCATGACTTCGTATGAATCCAACTTGAGCCTCTGGCAGTTTTCTGTCAATGTACTTTTGTAGTTGTTGTTGTTGTTAAGTGCCATCGAGTCGGTTCCGACCCATAGCGACCCTGTACAGGGTTTCCGTTTGTAGTAGTGTTTGAATTATCTTTAGCAAAATATTACTTGCATGTGATATTAATGATATTGGACAATGATTTCTGCGTTTTAGGTTATTTCCTTGCTGTTGTTATTGTTAAGTGCTATTGAGTCAGTTTTGACCCATAGCAACCCTGCATAGGGTTTCCAAGGGGCAGCTGGTGAACTTGAACCACTGACTTTGCAGTTCAAACGACTTTGCAGTCTGATGTGTTAGCCCACAAAGCCACAACAGGACTCCCATTTCCATGTAGGATGAACTAAATTGTGTCTCAAATTCCTATTTCTGAAGTACTTACATGCATTGCAATTTTTCCTCCTGGTGGAATTTTCTATCAAGCAAATAGATTGTCACTAACTGGACTGACAGTTTGAAACACCAGATCGGTGGTTCAAACTCACTAGCTGCTCCTCAGAAACCCTGTATGGGGTCACTATGAGTCAGAACTGACTCAGTGGCACTAAACAACAACAACAACATACAATGAACAAAAAAATACCCCTTGGGGGAAAAATAACCTTTGAGGATGTGTGTATTTAGTTAATTATTGCAGGAGTAAAGACCAATGGTATTTTTAATAACCTCATATGCATGCAAAAGCTGG
>NW_006408700.1:942687-944308 GCF_000296735.1 Chrysochloris asiatica
GACCATAGAAGAATTGATGCTTTTGAGTTATGGTGTTAGAGGAGAATATTGAAAGTGCCATGGGCTGCCAAAAGAACAAACAGATCTGTGTTGGAAGAAGTGTAGCTAGAGTGCTCCGTGGAGGCCAGGATGGCCAAACTTCGTCTCTCATACTTCAGACACAGTGTCAGGAGGGACCAGTCACTGGAGAAGGATATCATGTTTGGTAAGGTGGAGGATCAGAGAAAAAGAGGAAGACCCCCAGCAAGATGAATTGGCCAAGTGGCAGCATTGATGGACTCAAGCGTGGCAACAATAGTGAGCTTGGCCCAGGACCGGGCAGTGTTGCATCCTGTTGTGCAGAGGGTCACTATAAGTCAGTACTGACTTGATGTCATCTGACAACAACCACAATGACCAATACTAATATGAAATATAATTAATTGTATGTCCATATTTACTTTGAATTTAAACTTCTGTAGTCTCAAAAGAATAGTAAAATGATTATCAGAATCTGTAAACAGATTCAATTAAATGAAATTAAATCTTATTTATTTTTTAAGAAGATATATGTTGATTTCCTGAAAGGTATGCTGACTTTGTGACCCAATTTCGAACCAAGCAGTAGATGGGTATCTAGGGGGGCAACAACACCAGTAAGATATGCTCACAATAGGATGGTCAGTCATTCAGAATCAAAGGGGCAACATTGACCTAAGGACAAAGCTCAGGAAGGGTAGGAAGGAGGATGGAATGGAAATACGAACCACAAGGTAGAAATGGGATGATTGTTGTTACATGGAAGGGTATGTAGTCATTGAAATGAATCAAAGGGTATGAATCATTGAATGTAAAATTGATGACCTGCATTGTAAACCTTCATTCAATTCACAATAAAAGTGTTTTTTGTTTTTTTTTTTTAATTTATACAGAAAAAAAAAAAAGATTCAAAGAAAACAATTTGGATTTTTTGACCATTTGTTGATTGGGTCTGGCTAGATATTCATACTGAATGACGTGGCCATTTCTAGCAAAGCTGAAAAAATTCTGAATTTCTAGCTAAACATATTTCATTTTATAGTCAGGAAATTATTTTGCCATTAAAAAACAAAACAAAACACAAAAACCCTTAGGCTTTCTGCATGCAATGAATGAGTAGCCTTAAGTGTTTTTCTTCTTTATATCAAGAAGCGTTGCACAGATTATGTTAAAATAAAAGTTGGAAAACACTATTGCTCCAACGATTTGTGCTGAGAAGTATTGTCTGCAGATAGGACAGAAATCTTGGCAGAGGGACAATTCAACAATGCTGGGATAAATGAGCAATCTCTACTGTTGGTTCATATAGGAAGACTCGACTCCAAATACTCTGGCAAAATTATCAAAACAATGTTTTTCCTAATGGAAAAAGAAAAAAAGCAGGATCAGTTAGTACAGTTTCAAAAACAAGTGAAATCAATATCCTTCCACATGCCGGGAAAGAAAATGTCTGATATCAAAGATGGCAAGAGTCAGTCTGAGGCTAGCCCCTGAGAAATTTAATGCAAGTAGGATTATTGTTGTTGTTGTTGTTGTTAAGTGCTGTGGAGTCGGTTCCGACTCATAGCGACCCTGTACAGGGTTTCCGAGGCTGTAAATCTTT
>NW_006408700.1:945153-946454 GCF_000296735.1 Chrysochloris asiatica
AATGATGCCACCTGGCCAATCCATCTCATTAGGGGTCTTCCTCTTTTTCTCTGACCCTCCACCTTACCCAGCATGACATCCTTCTCCAGTGACTGTTTCCTCCGGACAATATGTCCAAAGTATGAGAGATAAAGCTTAGCCATCCTGGCCTCCAAGGAGCACTCTGGCTGCACGTCCTCCAAAACAGATCTATTGGTTCTTTTGGCATTCCATGGCACTTTCAGTATTCTCCTCCAACACCACAACTCAAAGGCATAAATTCTTCTACGATCTTAACACTATTAGACATTTATTAAAATCAATTACCCATGCTTTTCTTCAAAAATAGCCAAGGTAGCATAAATATATGTAAGTTTTATAGAGGATATTTGTACATGGGTATTTACCTCTGCTGAAAAGATATCCACAAATATAGTAGAACGGACAGGGGGTAAAGTTATGAAAACTTCTTAGACATAACCAAATACCTTCAAGGAATGAGTCATTGGCCTGGGAGCTTAGAACCATAGTCTTGGGGACACCAGGATCACTTGGTCTAACATAGCCCACAAAGGCAAGATTCTACATCCTTCTTTGATGATTAACAACTAGGATCTTAAAAGCTCATGATGGGTCACCTAAAGTAAAACTATTGGCTTCTCCCTGTGTGGAGGAAAGAAGAATGATGGAAAATCAAAGATGTATGGAAACAATTATTTCAATGTACTAATGGACCTTGTAAAGGAACATTAGTCTCCATGACTCTAAGACCAGAAGAACTAGATGATGCCTGGCTGTCACTACCAACTGCTCTGAAAGGGATCTTGATGGTCTAGATAGAGTGGGAGAAAATGTGGCACAAAAAAATAAATCATAAACTCACTATGAGTCGTTAAGTTGTTAACCAACTCAATGGTACTTAACAATGACAACATGCCAAACTTCACATTGTAGCATAAGCACGAGACCCCAAAGTTATTATTATTTTTTTTTTTAAGCTTTTATTGTGAATTGAATGATAGTTTACATGGGAGAATCTTGGTTTTACACTCATCCTATCGTAGTTTGTTTCACTGCAATGGTTACAACTCCTGCCATGCATCATCATTAAACAGTATTTGTTTCTATTACCTCTGGTTATTTTAAAATTTTTAAATGTGCACAAAAACACTCAGGAAAATACAATAATTTAAACAACCATAGGACACATTCTGCAAGCCTGTATCCTGGCCACCAGCACACAGTCTTTTTCTTTTCATGACTCTATGGTCCTCAGCTGCTCTATCTCTCCATGCCGTCATCTCTGCCTCCATCTCTGGTGT
>NW_006408700.1:946964-970052 GCF_000296735.1 Chrysochloris asiatica
AACAACACAACTACCTATTAAGCCCAACACCAAAGTTTAGTCCTTTTTACATCAACTTCTAGCTCCAATTTTTTTTCTGAAGTGAGCTGGTATTTGATTAGGGACATAGGTTTAGTTCTTAACTTGAACAGTAGAATGACAGTTGCAATTCAAAAGGATACAATTCTCCTTTAACACAGATAAAATTCATTATAAATTCACTTATGAGAGACCAAATTTACTGCAGACCACACCTGTCAAAGTCTCTCTGGATATGTATTATATTAGAAGGACTGTCTAGCAGGTACATGAAGTATTGATCCTTGAACTTTTCCAATTTTATCTTTGTATTCAGTTATACTATCTGTAAGAACAACTTCTAAACCTTACTTTCTTTGGGCAATACTGTTCCTTTATAATCTACTTGTTCTTGTCGTTGTTAGGAGCCATTGAGTTGGTATCGACTCATAATGACTCACAACAGAATGAAACAGTGTGCCTGGTCTTGGGTCAACCTCACAATTGTTGCCAAGCTTGAGCCCATTGATGCTGACACTTTGCCAACCCATCTCTCTGGGAGCTTCCTCTTTTTCTCTGACCCTCCACCTTACCAAACATGACATTCTTCTCCAGTGACTGGTCCGTCCTGACAATAAGTCTGAAGTATGAGAGATACAGTACCCTTGGAATTAAGATTATCCTTCTGAGAACTGAAAGATGACAGGAATATTTTGAAATAAACATTTGTTGGGATTCACAAGTTTTTAATGCTTTTTATATTTAATTGACTTGCTGTTTTTTTAAAGGTTTTAAGATTGTGGGATAAATGAACCGTCATGATATGTACTGGTACTGAGTCCTGAGAATGGATTGCACCTGTATCTTAGTTTTTAAGAGTTTTTGAGTTTTATTGGAAGATATAGACCTGAATTATGACTGGTATTTTGTTGACTGTTCTGGAAGTAAAAAAGGGGTGGGATAGCTACCCTTTAATGTCTTACTACTCTAATTTCAGAGATATGGCAGCAGAAAAATTTTGTTTAAGTTAGAGATACACTTGTATTGTTTTATTTCCTAAATTATCCTTATTGGGAGGTAAAATTCCTTTCCTTTTTTTTTTTTTTTAACGTTTTCTTTTTCTGTGACTGTCCAATGCCTTTTCTACAGTGTACAGTGGTGCAATTCTACTCGGGAGATACTCTGTTTTGACGGTGAGGTTTATTGGACAGACTTGATGAATTTGACACATATTGTACTCCTTCCAAAGGATACACCATGTTTTACAAAATACCTTGTAGATAGAGGATTAAGCACAAAAATGCTCAAAAAAACATACAGTGGATTAATGCAATTAGATCAGCTGACTATTGGATAATCTCTAGTGATAATTATTTGACTATGAGATTATCTTTAAAAAACTGGCTAATTTTGATTTCAAAGCATGCATGAAAAAATATTATGTGGTTTTTACACAAGAGACTTATAAACACCCACTATTATTGCTGTTATTAATATTCTTTTGTTTTAAAGAGAAAAGTACCAGATCCTATCATTGCAGAGCAAATAACACAACTGTAAAAGCTGTTGCCAAGCAACCTGCATTCACAGCTCAGATGGGCTGCAATGTTCAGATGTGGATAAAATTGACCCACTCCTCCACTGAAAAATCTATCCATGAAGTCCTTGAGACATTTCTACTAAGATTGTCTGGTGTGGGTCATGGCATTATTTTCTTCTAGAAGGTTCTGAAGCTGTCATATAGAGTGTCGATCTCTCTGTCACTGAACCTGCCATGTCTATTTCTCCATTAGAATGTGGGTTCCTTGAGGGCAAGGATTATGTTCTAGTCAGCACACAGGAAAGTTTTTGATGGATCACATGAAATCACTTTACTTTCTAAAAAATGACTTTCTTAGTAGAACTTCAAAGAACTATTTAGAGTAATTGTTAGACTAAAAACAACCCAGGAACAATTCATTATAACAAAAGCAAAAACTGAAGCAATAACTTAAACATTTCTAGAACCTTAGTATCTTACAAAGTAGAAGAAAGCTTATGTGGCATATAGTCTGGTGCACATTTAATAAGAAGCTCATACATTTAACTGCTCTAAGGGTAATATTTTGAACCAGGCATTTTCCCCCTTACAGTCAGGATTGAGAACCACTGATAAAGCCCAACAGCCTAATGACAGAGGAAATGTCCCTGGAGGCACAAACAATTTGTTCCTAGCTGGTAACTAAAGCAGTGTGGCTTGAATCCACCCAGCAGCATCACAGAAGAACTAAGCTTGGGAGCCTGCTTCCATAAAGATTGCTATCGCTGTTGTCAGGTGCTGCTGAATTGATTTTTGACTCATAGTGACCCCATGTGACATAGTAGAACAGTCTTCAGGATTTTTAGGCTGTAATCTTTACAAAAATATTCACAATAAGCAACATCATGATAAATGGAGGAAGTTCAGAAGTTATGGAGGATTTTAATTTACTTGGATCCAAAATCAAAGGCCATGGAACTAGCAGTAATGAAATCAACTGATAGATTGCATCAAGCAAACCCTCTGCAAAAGACCTCTTGAAAGTGTTAAAAAGTAAAGATGTCACTTTGAGGACTAAGATACGCCTGGTCCAAGCCATAGTAATTTCAATAGCTTCACATGCATGCAAAAGCTGGACAATGAGTAAGGAAGACCAGCGAAGAATTGATGCCTTTAAATTATAGTTCTGGTGAAGAACATATGATATACCATGGGCTGGCAGAAGAACAAACAAAGCTATGTTGAAGAATGTTCCCCAGAAGTTAGGATGGCTAGACTTCATGTTCTTGCTATCAGGAGGGACCAGTGCCTGGCAAAGGACATCATGCTTGGTAAAGTAGAGAATGAGAAAAACAGAGGAAGACCCTCAGCTGGGTGGATTAGCACAGAGGCTAATGGTCTCAGGCATAATGATTGTGAAGGTCATGCAGAAGCAGACACTGTTTTGCTCTGTTTTACATGGAGTTGCTATGAGTTGGAACTGACTCGACAGCTCTTAACAACAACACAAGAATCTTTATGGGAGCCTGTTACCAGGTTTTCTCCTGTAGAACAACTGTATGTGTTCTTACCAACAACCTTTCAGTTGGCAGCAGATAGCTTAACCATTGTACCATGAGGATTCCCCTGTAAATATTACAATAAAGAAAATGCTATGAAGCAGTTCTACTCTGTACCATGTGGGGTCTCCTAAGTCACAAGTCAACAACAAAACCAAAATCAGCAACAATCTGATTGCTGGAGGAAATTGGGGTCCTAGAGGAGTGAGAAATGTGAGGTCTTGGGAAGGGCACATGCTTTGGAGCAACCTGCCAACTGTTTGCCCACTGATCTTAGCTATGGGTCCTCATTTTCTGAGAATGGAAATAGAACTATGTACTTACAGGTGTGTTGGGGAGCTTGAATGACATGACATGTGTAGAACACCTAGAACTGGGCATGCTGGAAGCCAGAAAAGGAATGTCCTTTCTTTAATAGTTACCTCTGAATTACAAAGTGCATTGACTAGAACTCTGTTCATTCACTTCCATACACTTTGGCACAGGGTACCTCGGGTCTGATTTTATGCTGGAAAAGAGCTATCCCTTCTGTATCTGTCAGTTACCCTTCAGGAAACAGATGGTACATCCAAAAGGCAAAATGAAGAGAAGTTATTGAGAAGAGATTTAAAAAAAAGGAAGAAAGATGTAAACGTTTAAGGGCATTGCTAAAGTACTGCCAGGTCACAGAAGTCAGAGTGGCCACTTAACACGAGAGGAGCTTCCGTCCAATTCAAGGAACAGATTAACTAGCCTCACTTCAGTCTGGTAAGAAGTTGTTGGGGTTATATGCCATGGAGTCGGTTCCGACTCATAGCGACCCTGTACAGGGTTTCCGAGACTGTAAATTTTTACGGGAGCACAAAGCCTCATCTTTCTCCCACGGAATGGCTAGTAGTTTTGAACTGCTGACCTTGTAGTTCGCAGCCCACTCTGGTAGCGTAGTGGTTATGAATCGGGCTGCGAACCTTAAGGTCAGCGGTTCGAAACTACCAGCTGCTCCGCGGGAGAAAGATGAGGCTTTCTACTCCCGTAAAGATTTACACCCTCGGAAACCCTATACAGGGTCGCTATGGGTCGGAACCGACTCGATGGCACATAACAACAACAACAACAACACTACCAGAGTTCCTTCTGGTAAGAAGAGAGTTGAGGAATACATCTCTCCTTCCTCCTACTCTTTTGATTTTTTTCTGATGATTACATTGGATAAGTCAAGGAATAAGGAAGCCCAGTTGATGCAGTTCATAAAGCTTTCTCTCCTGGGACACAGGGTACAATGAAGAAAGATGGAGAAAGGTCTTAAAGAGCAAAAAGAAGATATCTTGGTGAATATTAGGCAACTCCTGATGCTAGATACTTTACATACACAATCACTTGAAAGCTCATTGTTGTTGTTAAGTGCCATCAAGTCAGTTCCAACTCATAGCAACCTTGTATAGGGTTTTTGAGGAGCAGCTGGTGAGTTTGAACCACTAACCTTTAGTTCAAACAGAACTTGCAGTCCAGCACATTAACCTAAAATGCCACACCAGGGCTCCTGAAAGCTCATACTAACCCCCCAAATAAAATGTTATGCCAGATAAGTGCCTATGAGTACTTATATGATTCCCATACTTAAATGTGTATATATCCAAAGAAGCTGAAATCTCTCAGTAGCTCACAGCATCGGCCACTTGTCCAAGTGCTTAATGATTCCTCATGACAGAGTGTTTTGTTGTCTGTCATGTGTAGAACCTGATTATGCGAACAAAGAAGTATGCATGTCTTGTTCTTCCCATCCATTCATTCAATAATGTTCTCCCACGCATTTCATATGTGCCAGTTGCTGTTATAGGCTCTGAAGACACATCAGTTAACAAGGCAGACAATGCCCAAACCCTCATAGGTTTCACATTCCATTTGAAAGAAAAACAATAAGCAAGTAAAATGTGTTGTCAGGCAAGGCTTTTAAAGAAGAATGAAGTTGGGTAAAGGGAATCACAGGCTGAAGGCAAGGCCAGGCTCCTCTAGAGCAGTGGGAGTGGATTGGAGGTCTGAGTGGAGTGAGGACAAGACAACCACATGGATATCACAGGGGGTGTGAAGAAAACCTTCTAATGTCTTTGCCTAATGTACTGTATGGAGTCCTGGTGTGGCGCTGTGGTAACTAATGCGCTGGGCTGCAAAGTTGGTTTGAACTGCAAGGACGGTGGTTCAAGCTCACCAGCTGCTCCTAGGAAAGCTTATACAGGTTTGCTATAGGTCAGAACTGGCTCAATGGTACTTAACAACGACAAGAAACCACTTTCTTTCATTTGGAATCCTGGTGTGGGAGTGCTGTAGGTGAGCACTGAACCACAAGCTTGGTGTAAACCACAATGTTGGCCTTTGAAACTCACCAGCTGCTCCTCAGAAACCCTATACAGGGTCGCTGTGAGTCGGAACAACTGGAAGGCACTTAACAACAACAACAACAACAAATGCACTACACTCTCCATGGATTGAATTCCCAGCTCTGCCACTTTGTTGTGAGCCTTGCAGATGCGCACTTGTTAATCATTAGTCACACACCCCCAGATATTAGGTCCCTTAACATCTTGTATCTGCTTTGAAGCTGCGCCAGCTCCACGTATATTGCCCCAATAACTGACATTTTTTCTGATATAGTCTCATTGCCAGGAATGCACACATATAACTCTGACTTTGTCCTGAAATAAACTTTCCCAGATAACAACCCTTAAACTTGATTGCTGAATATGTGTCCCACTTTGGAATAGGCATAGTTTCAGCCTGGATTCAGTAGGGAAAACAGTATGGAAGGCCTATTATCCAGAAACACAGAACAACTAAAATCTACTCCTGCCTCTACAGCTGCCTGCCTTCCTGAGCCACATGTTCACTTCTTCAGTTTGTAATTTATTCATTTAAGAAATAAGAAGAACACCTGCTTCTCATTATAATACTGAGCTATTTTAAGGGAACAAAGATCATTCTTATAGAATTTTATTTATTTAACTACAAAGCTTGAGGTCAGAGGCATTACCAGTGCTAATTTTCATCAACAAATAGGATGCATCTGAGATACATGGCATTTTGTTTCACTTGACACGTTTCTCTAGAATCACCTGGAGAATCAAAGGTGAATAAGGCATGGCCTTTGCCTTTGAGGAGCTCACGGTCTTGTGGGAGGAATCAGAAATGATACATTGCTCAAAAGGGAATCCAGATGGATGAGACACAGGCTTTGATATCTTTTTTTAATGTTGATTTTTATTAATTTAATTCAGTGTTATTGATCTATACTTTTTCATGGAAAAATTAAATGATCTTTTAATGCCATTTTCCCAGAAACTTTCGAAATACCCTCATATATAGACACACACACACACATACCACATACACACATAATACATCAACTCTCTCTCCCTGTTGATATTAAGCGATAACAAATTGGTTCTGACTCAGCAGCCCTGTATAGGGTTTCAGAGGCTTTGCATCTTTGTGGGAGCAGAAAGCCTCATCTTTCTCTGATGGAGTGAATGGTGAACTTGAACTGCCAACGTTATCATTCCCAGTCCAGTGTTTAGCTTATCCCGTGGAGCCACTGTGCTCCCACTCTCTCCCTATCTCTTGCTCTATATATCTGTTCTTAAATTTTTGTTTATAAACTAAAGGCCTTCAAATTGATTGAAATAGAGACCTAGCAATCCCTCTTGGTTCCTTTATACCTGGCAATATTTCCCTTCACATTATTAGAGTTTTAGGCCTGACACCTTTGTTTATTCATGATCTTTAGCTGATTCACCATTGATTTGTAGCCTTGTTCAGTACTTATCCTAATTTAGATCTTCATTCTTTGATGTTATAATTGTTATAACTACCCTTTTTTGTTATTAAGTGCCTTTGAGTGGATTCTGACCCATAGTGACCCTGTATAGGGTTTCCAAGGAGCAGCTAGTGAGCTTGACTGCCAACCTTGCAGTTCAAACGGCTTTGCAGTCCAGCGCATTAACCCACAGCACCAATAACTACCCTTAGTGAGCATTATTACCCTCATCCTCACCTGGCAGGGCAGAAGTTTTCTTCAGTGTAATATCTATTAAACACTACAGACAGTGTATTTCATTATTCTTCTCTCTGCCTAATGCTGATGAGATCAATTTTTTAATAACTGGAATGTTGGAAAAAAGAATTAGGGAAACCTTAAATTTATGAAAAAACATCCCAGTCAGGATTATGAAAATTTGTTTAAGAAATCTTGTAGCACTGTTGAGGGGAAGTGTGGACCTCACAGCTGACTATGAAGTAGAGGTGAAAATAGCGTTTGTTACTGGGCCTTGCAGCTCAGGTCCATAGTTTCAGGGGACACCATAGCCAATTGACACAACATGGTCCACAGCAACAATGTTCTATATCCTGCTTTGTTGAATAGCATCTGAGATCTTAATGACTCATGAATGGCCATTTAAGGTGGAGCCATTGGTCTCTCGAGATGCAGAAGAGTACTGACAATAAAATATGCTTGGAATCAGGTAGTCCAGTGGACCATTGGAGTTAGTGTCCATCACTCACCACAACTCTGAGACCAGAAGAGTTAGATGGCACCCAGCTATAAATACGAACTGCTCTGAAAGGGATCAAATTAGACGGTCCCATATAAAGTGGGAGAAAATGCAGAACAAAATTAAAAATTATAAAAAAGGACCAGCCTTACTGTCCAGAAAGAGATTTGGAGGAACTCAAGACTATGGTCCTTGACCACCTTTAAGTCTGGAATGAAACTCACCCTCATGGTCCAATTGTAGCAAAGCAGTAAGTGGATAAATATATAGGGAAATGGCAACATTCGTAAGGTATGTTCACCATGGGATGGTCAATCATTCAAGAATTAAAGGACAATATTGAGAAGGGATGGGAAGCAGGATGGAGTGAAAATAGGAACCCTAGGGAAAAGTGGGATTAAAGTTGTTGCATGGATTCTACCTTCCATCATGCCCTCTGGATCTAGGTTTCCTCTTGAAGGTTGTAAGCCAGTCACTTCTTGCCTTTGTAGTTTCCCCGCCCTCCCCCTCCATTTTGGGTAGCCAGTGTCCAAGTTGCCCATCCCTGTCTACTCTGCTTATGGAGGGGGTGGGAATCATCCTTGCTGTAAAGATTTGTTCCCTCTTTTGAGCTACTGCATCCAGAGGTGTAGGTCAAGTATTGTATTGTATACCCTTTGGTTGGTTGATGATGCATGGAGGGGATTGTAACCATGGCAATGAAATGATATACGATAGGATGAATGTAAAACTAATGTTCTCTCATGTAAACTATCACATAATTCACAATAAAACATTAAAAAAAAAGTTGTTGCATGGAGAGGATTACAATCATTGAGATGAAACAAAATGTATGAGTTGTTGAATGTGCTATGGATGATCTTCTCATCAAACTTTATTCAATTCATAGTAAAAGGTTTAAAAAGGGAAAAGGAATACCATTCCAAGTGAAGGGGTGAGCAAAGCTTCTGGGTAAGAAATGGACACGATGCACTGAGGACACAGACAGATGCTAACCTGTGTGAACATATCAGCTACCATCGATTGCACAAGGTGTCTGTAACAGTACTAGACTGCTAACACATCTGAGATGTAATCCTTACAACAAGGAAAATTGGGTTCCACCACTAGCACTGCTAGTTTAGTGGTTACAAGTCAAGGGTAGCAGTTCAAAACTGTCAACCATTCCATGGGAGAAAGATGAGGCTTTCTGCCCCTGTAAAGATTTACGGAAACTCTATTCAAGCTCGCTATGAGTCAGTGTTTCAATCTGTTGTGTGTAGGGTCTCTATGAATCAGAACTGACTTGATGGCACCTAACAACAACAACAACAACATGAGTCAGAACCGGCTCCATAGCATACCACCACCACCACCATTAGCACACTGTAGAGTCCTGTTAGCCACTCAGCTCTGCCTACCTTCAAAACCCATGATTTCTCCACCACAGTAGTTTGCCTTATTTTCTAAGATAGAATACAGGAATGGTAAAGAAGGTCCAGGCGCTGGGGATTCTTGAGTGTCATCAACGGGAGACCATTTCCTGAAATGATCATGCTCTGGTCCCTAGATTCCTAAGCAGTTAAACATATTTCAGTATTTTACTTAGACCCTGAATGTATTTTAAATCAGTTGTATGAAATTCCTGTGTTCAGTCCAAACCCTCCAGAAACTGGTCATTTGTTTTCCTTTACTGGATAGCTTGTGGTGGTTACGAATTAAGCTGCTAACCTCAGGGTCAGGAGTTTGAAACTACCAGTGGTTCTGTGGGAGAAAGATGAGGCTATCTGCTCCCATAAAGATTTACAGTCTCGGAAACCCTGTATAGGGTTGCTATGAGTTGGAACCAACTCCATGGCATATAACAACAAACAACAACAACTGATAGCTAAGTGGTAAGAGTGGTTGTTGTTGTTGTTAAGTGCCGTCAATTTGGCTCTGACTCATAGCCACCCTGTATAGGGTTTCCAAGGAGCAGCTGGTGAGCTTGGACTTCCCACCTTGCTTTTCAAACCTACCTTGAGGTCGAGTGCTTATCCTTTGATGCCACACACACCAGGATTCCACCTAATGGGGATAACAGGAGTGAATTATGACCAATTACTACTGTGTCGTCTATCTTGAATGCTCTTCATTATAATACCTTAAAGTCAGAAGGTTTATAATATCATTCTTTCTACATCCTCATTTTTAAAAACATAATTTTTTCATGATAAATATGAGAGGACTTGAAATAATGCCATTCAAGGTACAGGATTTGCTTAATCTGGAGAACTGAAAACTCAGTGACCACACTAACATTTTTCACATATGTACAATACATATGATACTTAGGTTTTGCTATAGTTGTGGTGTGGCACTGTCGGTTAATGTGCTGAACTGCAGTCAAATTGAACCACAAGGTCGGCCATTCAAGCTCGCTGGTCACTTCTCGGAAACCCCCTACAGGATTGCTGTGAGTCGGATCTGATTCGAAGGCATTTAGCAACAACAACAACATAACTCATGTAATTCATGCATTCTAACC
Source organism: Chrysochloris asiatica (assembly GCF_000296735.1). Classification (NCBI taxonomy): domain Eukaryota; kingdom Metazoa; phylum Chordata; class Mammalia; order Afrosoricida; family Chrysochloridae; genus Chrysochloris; species Chrysochloris asiatica. The sequence goes on from NW_006408700.1 coordinate 957,069, forward strand.
AGGCATGCTCAGTCCATCCAGTCAGACGGTCCAGAGCTAGTAGCAACACACCTCTCACCATTCCGAATCTTGATCAGTACCAGAAGCTGTGTTCATGTTGCTCTTGTTGTTAGGTGCTCTGGATTTGGTTCTGATTCATAGCAACACTGTATAGGGTTTCCAAGATGTGGTTGTTGGGTTTGAACTGCCAATCTTGAGGTTAGCAGACCAGTACTTATCCTACAGCACCATAGACATACTGAATTTTGAATTGGGTTTATACTAATGAAATTGTTGAGTTAATTATCATAATAAACATGCTAGAAATGGGCTTTAAATTTAATGTATTAGAAATAGATGGATCTGCTAAAATATTTTAAAGACACTCTAAACAAGGCATCAACCATTCCTCCCATAACCCTCTCTACTCATCAATTGGGTCCAATAATCAAACACAGAACTCAGACACCATAGTCAGAGTTATGGGGTTTATTAGGGAAATTAACAGGTTACTATTTGAGGTCAGAAATGCTCAAAGCACAGTTGTTCCAATCAGCTGCTGATAAATGCTCACAGGACATGTTACACCATAAACCTCAGCCTGAAGGCACTTGGCTCTTGCAGCATGGGTCAGGAAACCTAGTCCTGCAATTTAAATGCCTGGAGACAGCTCACTCTATAAGCAAGCTTCCTGCTCAAAGTCACTCTGCTTTACTTGCTCAGTGAGCTGGCAAGTCCACGGCTTTATCTCATGCTCTGGTTCTTGGCTCTGCTGTTGCTCCTCCTCTGCCTCTCCTCCAGTGTCAGAGCTTCCTGTCCCTGGGTTGAGGAGATTCAATGTGCAGGGATCTCTGGGTCCAAACGAAGCACTCCACAGCTGTCTCTTCTTCTTCGATAGTAGTGAAATTCCCCCCTTCTGCTTCTGAGATGGCTCATTTTAAATCCACATTAGAGTTCAAATTTTCATAATTATAATTAATTCTGTTAACATCCACAGCTGAATCATGTCATTCTATCAATATCTTCTCCCACATTCTCTTACCCAGACCCAGCAGAGCAGAAATGTTGTTGGGTGGGAGATTCAGACTATGGCTAAAAGAGTTATTAGAGAATTCACAATGCCACAAAGAGATACTGATCTCTAGTATGGAGCCTCAAGAAGGTTCCCAAATTGATGTCTAAATGGCATTCTGCCCAACCATTGATTCAGAAGAGTGCAGAGTTTTCAAATGCCACAGAGTAATCTGTATTTTCTTGTGTCTCCCTTGGGTGATTCTTTCATGCAAGGAATAGTCAGAGTACCTAGAAACACAGGGAGCTGGTACTTACTTGAATTTATAGATGGACGGTATGAATTGTTTGGTACCACCTTACACATAAACATTTATTCAGTAAATGTCTGTATCTATCTGTCATACATAGTTAGCCTACACGATTATATCATTGAGAGTCAAGGTTTCAAAGAAAAGAACCCATTTCTTCATTCCAACGGCTTATATTGGCTATATAAGCTTTTCTGGGGAGTTTAGGAATTGAACCATTACTAGTAACTTTCTTATGGATACATTTTGTTTTAAGTTCTATTTTGTTGTTGTTAAGTACTGTGGAGTCAGTTCTGACTCATAGTGACCCTGCACAGGGTTTCTGAGGCTGCAAATCTTTACAGGAGCAGAAAGTCTCATCTTTCTCCCATGGACAAGCTGGTAGTTTCGAACTGTTGACCTTGAGGTTAGCAGTCCGATTCGTAACCACTAGGCTACCAGAGCAACAGCCAGTGTAATAGAAAGACTTTTTATCAAACTACTTTCTAGGTTGGTGGTTATGTGCTGCGGAGTTGGCTCTGACTCACAGCAACCCTGCACAGTGTTTCTGAGGCTGTTAATCTTTATGGGAGCAGAAAGCCTCATCTTTCTCCCGTGGAACAACTGGTAGTTTCGAACTGTCAACCTTGAGGTTAGCAGCCAGACTCATAACCACTACACCAACTTCACAATTGTTGCCACGCTTGACCCCATTCAAGAGCTTGTTACTTTCTAGGTTGGAGACAGTCTATTATTAGCAACATTCTGTTTCCTAGCAATCCCTAATGGTCCTGGTCAGTGAGCTCTCATATATTTTCTAAGTTTGGAAAATAAAAGCAGAAGTAGAAGTACAGTCACAAATTCACCATTCTTCTTTTCTGTGGTCATCAGGAAACCTTTGGGTATTTATCAGCTATTACTGATAATTTAGGGCAGCTAGCTATTGCAAATAGCTTGAGGACTACGATGTGCCTGACCCAGGGCATTTTCAATTACCTCATATGCTTGTGAAAGCTGGACAGCGAATAAGGAAGACCATAGAAGAATTGGTGCTTTTGAGTTATGGTGCTGGAGGAGAATATTGAAAGTGCCATGGGCCGCCAAAAGAACCAACAGATTTGTGTTGGAAGCAGTGTAGCCAGAGTGCTCCTGGAAGACCAGGATGGCCAGACTTTGTCTCTCATACTTTGGACATATTAGGAGGAACCAGTCACTGGAAAAGAATATCATGTTTGATAAGGTGGCGGGTCATAGAAAAAGAGGAAGACCCCCAGGCGAGATGGATTGGCCAAGTGGCAGTATCAATGGGCTCAAGCATGGCAATACTTTTGAAGTTGGCTCAGGACTGGGCAGTGTTTCATTCTGTTGTGCATAGGGTCACTATGAGTTGGTACTGACTCGATGGCACCTCACAACAACAGCTATTGCAAATTAGATGATTGTACTTTTTTTGCCACTTCTATTCTAAAGCTGATTTGTTTTGCCTAATTGATAGCTACTGCCTTTATTATGAATTATTAACAATAAGAGTGGGTTTTGTTGTTTGGCAAAGTGATAAATTATTCTTCAGTTCTTAAGGTTAATTTTCAGTCCTTTTTATTCTGTTCATACTTTAATACTTCCTAATGGGAACAATTAAGCAAGCTACTGAAAAAAAAATAGGAATATTTATGTAGAAAGATAGCCTAAAATAAAAATCACAATTTCATTTGTGTTCAGGGAAAGAATTGTAATGAAAATTTGTAGGCAGTGGGTATAACACAATAGAGAAAGATAGAAACTGTGACCCTATCAAAAAGCACATGTACTTTTCTTTTTGAGCTGTGCAAACCAAACTAATCTTTGGGACCAATGGATTATACCAAGCAAAACCTGGGAAATGAGACTGATGTTTTCTAAAATCTAAGACTTTTACAAACATACAGTTTGACAAAGAATTTGATATTCTAGACAATTTAAAATATTTCTGCCACAATCATTATTTATTTATTTGTGTTTTAGGTGTTGGTGAGTCAGCTCCAACTCATAGTGACCCTCCAAAATACGATTCAATCTTGTGCCAGCCTCATAATCACTGCTATATTTGAGCCATGTGCTGCAGCTGCTGTATAAATCCATCTCATTGATGGTCTTCCTCTTTCTCACTGACCCTCTTATCAAGAATGATGTCCTTCTACACAGACTGATTCTTCATGATTATTGTTGTTAAGTACCACCAAGTTGGTTTCGACTCATAGTGGCCCCATAAAGGATTTCCAAGGGGGAAGTTGGTGGATTTGAACTCCCACTTTGTAGTTCAAACTGACCTTGTGGTCCAGTGCTTATCTGACAGTGCCACACCAGTACACCAGTACTATTTGTGATAACATGTCCAGTATATGAGACAGCCTCACCATTCTGGCTGTACTTCTTACAAGACAGATTTGTTCATTCCTTGGCAGTCCATGGTGTTTGCAATATTCTTCACCAACACCATCATTCAAATGCATCAATTCTTCTCTGGACTTCTTTATTCATTGTCCACTTTTTGCATGCATAGAAAGTGATTGAAAATCCTATAGATTGGATCAGATGTACTTTAATACTCAAACTGATAATCCTTCATTGTTAATACTTTAGAGAGATCTTTTGCAGTGGAGTTTCCCAATGCAATTTGATTTGACTGCTGTTTCAATTTCTGTTGATTATTGATCCCAGTAAAATGAAATACCAACAACTTCAATATTTTCTCTGTTTTTCATGATGTTTCTTATTGGTCCAGTTGTGCAGATCTTTGTTTTCTTTTTCTTGAGGTGGAATCCACACTGAAAGCTGTAGTCTTTGATCTTAATCAGTAAGTGCTTCAACTCCTCTTCACTTTCAGCCAGCAAGGTTGTATCATTTGCATATTATTGCAGATTGCTTATGAGTCTTCCTCCTGTTCTGTTGCCACATTCTCCTTCATACCATTCAACTTCATTTTGGATTATGTGCTCAGCGTAGAGATTGAATAAGTAGGGTGAAAGGATACAACCCTGGCACACATCTTTTCTGATTTTAAGCTATGTTGTTTCCCCTTGTTTGGTTTGAATGACTGCCTTTGGTCTATGTGTAGATTGCACATTAGCGCAAATAAGTGTTTTAGATTGATCCTTTTTCTTTGTGTTATTCGAAAGGTGCTATGATCCACATAGTTGAATGCCTTTGTAGAGTCATTGAAACGTAGGTAAGCATCTTTCTAGTATTCTCTGCTTTTAGCCAAGATCCATCTGACGGCAGCAATGATATTTGTCATTCCGCGATCTCTTCTGCATCTAGCTTGAGTTTCTGGAAGTTACCTGTTGTTATACTGCTACAACCATTTAAAATTTACCTTCAGTAAAATTTTACTTGTGTGCATCATTATTAATTTTTCAATAATTTCTATAATCTGTTGGATCACCTTTCTTTGGAATGGGCACAAGTATGGATCTCTTCCTCCAAATTATCCTCCAAATGTATCCTCATAGATGAATCCTTCATTATATACTTTGAATGGTCCATTTGTTGACAAATCTCAGTTGATATTCGGTCAATTCCTAGAGCCTTGATTTGCACCAGGGTCTTTAGTGTAGCTTGGATTTCTTCCCTTAATACCATCAGTTCTTGATAATATGTTACTTCTTGAAATGGTTGAACAGTGACCAATTCTTTTTGGTACAACGACTATGTATTCCTTTCATTTTATTTTGATACTTCTGGCATCATTATTTTTCCCATTGTAGCTATTGCTGTTGTTAAGTGCCATTGAGTCAGTTCTGACCCATAGTGAACCTGTATAGAGTTTCTGAGGAGTGGCTGGTGAGCTTGAACCACTGACCTGCGGTTTAAGCTGACTTTGTATTTCAGTGCATGTAACCCCAGTACCTCACCAGGACCCCAAAGAATCCTTCACTACTGCAACCAGAGACTTGAAAATTTTCATTTCTCTCAGCTTGAGAATTGCTGAGCATGGTTTTCTAACCATGGTTTTCTAACCTTTTGATTTTCTAACCCTAGGTCTTTGCACATTTTATTATAATAGCTTATTTTGGCTTCTCAAACTGCCCTTGAAGTTTTCTGGTCAGCTCTTTTACTTTGTCATATTTTCATTTTGATGTAGCTACTCTACATTCAAGAGCAAGTTTCAGAATCTCTTCTTAAATCCATTTTGGTCTTTTCTTTTTTCCCTGAGATTTAACGACATTTTGCTTTCTTCGTGAATGTCCTTGATGTTATTCCACAAACATTTATTTATACTGTTACCAAAGGTGGGATGCAAGGGTGGGATGTGTCCCTTGGGGATGCAAAATCTTAGCACATTCAGCTGCTACCTTAAGGACTGGAGTTTTGAGTCTACCCAGAGGCACCTTAGAATAAAGTCCAGTCACCACCCTATGTCTAAAACTCAGCCATTGAGAACCCTAAGGACATAGATGGTGTTACGATGAGTTGGAATTGACTTGATGCCAAATGTTATTTATTAACATTTGTTTATATCTAATTATCTCAACCTGTAAAAGAAATGAACAGATTTTATACAGGTCATGGTGGTGGTGGTGGTGATGTGCCATGGAGTTGATTCCGACTCATAGCGACCCTGTAGAGGGTTTTCGAGGCTGTAAATCTTTATGGGAGCAGAAAGCCTTATCGATATCCTGCGGAATAGCTGGTAGTTTTGAACTGATGACCTTGAGGTTAGCAGTTCAATTCGTAACCACTACGCTACCAGAGATCCTTATAACAAGGTCACAGAGAGTGTTTTAAGTATTCAAAACCTCTGTTTCCCTATCACAAACATCAAATGAATACATTTTCCCAGAATGCCTAAATTTCATAATCTCAAGATTAATATTCATACACAATTAGCCATTAAAATTTAAAGTAAAAATCCTTCTGTTTCTGAGAAATTCTTCCTAAAGACTACAAAATAAATGTATACATTTTGTAAGAAATGATGTTTGTCTTCAACTGTCTAATCTTACTGGCTTCAAACAATGTGGCCTGTGAACATGTAGCATAGAAACGTGACATGGTATGAAGGCTCTCTTATATTAAATTGTTTTCTGCAAGCCCTGTTTCAGTAGTTCAAATTTTCTTAATCTTCCAAGAATTTTGCGGTTATAATCATGTGGCTTCTGATGTTAACTTTTAATTCAAACAAGGCCAAATTATATTTTGCTTACCATTTAAAAATTCTACAAAATATAGAGTCAACAGCAATTTTTTTAAAAAAGGAACAGAACAGGTTCTTTGTGCTTAGAAACTTATAATATTCTGAGAATTATCTTAGTCATTAGGAAATATACTCTAGAGAGCCTGTTGGAGGCAGGGAGATAGACCTATCAGCCTTCAATAACTTAACAATCTATATCTGCTTCTCCCACCACCCATCTGTCAATTTTTCATATTCTGGTGTTTTGTGTGTTTCTAGAAGCTATGCCACTGGTATTTCAAATACCAGTAGTGTCCTCTATCATGGACAGGTTTCAGCAGAAATTCCAGCTTAAAAAAGAGTAAGAAGAAAGGTCTGGCACTCTACTTACAAAATTAGCCAACGAAAGCCTTGTGGATTACAACAGAATATAGTTTGATACAGTGCCAAACGATGAGCCCCCAAGATTGGAAGATATTACATAGTAACAGTAACAAGGACCTCGAACATACCAGTGATCGTGAAAATGGGTCAGGACCAGACAGGTTTCATTCTGTTATACCTAAGGTCACTCGATGGCAGCCATGAACACCACTACTTACTTCCTTGTACTCAGATGACACTGCTAGGGTTGGACCAAAGTGGTTTGTTCTAGTTGAGAATTACAGTTTGGGTATCTGATTCTCTTGGTTAGAAAGTTGGCAAAATTCCTAGATCAGAGTGCTTGTGGAGAGGTGGGCTCAGTGAAGAGCAGTTCACCAGCCAGGTGAGGAAGAGCTTTGGAAGGTCGAGCTGCATGAACCAGTCTATGAATGTACACCTTGGCAGAGAAGACATTAAAGAAGCAATCATGTTAAGAGATTGAAGGTTGTGTATTGTTTATTAATAGCTATCCTTAGAAGAGATTCTCAGGGGGTGGGGCAGGCCACTCATCTGGAGTGGGAAGTTTACTTGTTCTACCATGGTTTATCGGACGTCTGATGTAGTGCGGTAGGACAAGTACTAGACTGCAAACTACAAGGTTGACAATTCACACCAACTCAATGGCACTTAAAAACACCACCACCGCAGTTTATTTATATTATGCATAGGACAATGTGACTTCTAAAATGCAATAACCACATTTATTCACTTTGTATACTCAATACATGATTCATCATGTTAGCTCCTGTTGAGTTCTTTCCATTTGAGTTGGTTCCAACTCAGCACCTTATGTATGTCACAATCAAATATTGCCCGCTCAAGCACCATCCTACAATCATTCCTGTGTTTGAGTTCATTGTTGCAGGCACTGTGCCAATCCATGTCATTGAGGGTCTTTCTCTTTTTGCTGGCCCTGTACTTTACCAAGCATGATGTCCTTCTCTAGAACTGGTCAGTCCTGATATGTATCCAAACTTCATGAGACAAAGTCTTGCCATTCTCACCTTTGAGGAACACTCTGGCTGAAACTCTTCCAACACAGATTTGTTTATTCTTCTGGCAATACATGCTATCAACATTCTTCACAAACACCCTCATTCAAAAACATCAATTCTTTTTTTCTTTATTCATTGCCCTGCTTTCGGATGTCTATGAGGCAACTGAAAATACCATGACTGAAGTCAGGTGCACCTTAGTCTTTAAAGAGACATGATTTCTTTTTCTATCACTTTAAAGAGATCTTTTGGAGTCCTGGTGTGGCACTGGGGGTTTGTGTGCCAGACTGAAAAGCTGTTTGAACTGCAAGGTCAGTAGTTCAAGCTCACCAGCTGTTCCTTAGAAGCCCTATACGGGGTCACTATGGGTCAAAACCGACTTGATGGCACTTAACAACAACAGCAAAGAGATCTTTTGCAGTGGATTTCCCCAATGCAATGCATTGTTTGATTACTGCTTCAATAATTGTCAATTTTCAATTCAAGTAAATGAAATTGTTGACAACTTAAATCTTGTCTTCTTTTTTCATGATGTGGCTTATTGGTTTAGTTGTGAGGAATTTCCTTTTCTTTATGTTCAGGTACAATCCATATTGAAGACTGTAGTCTTTGATCTTTACCAGTAAATGCTTCAAGTCTTTTTTACTTTCAACAAGCTAGGTTGTGTCATCTGTATATTGAAGGTTCTTAAGGAGTCTTCTTCCAATTCTGTTGCCACGTTCTTCACATAGTCCAGCTTCTCAGATAGTTTGCTTAGCATACAGGTTGAATAAATACAGTGAAGCACATCTTTTCCTGAAGTTTCCTCTTGATCTGTTCTAATGAGTACAAATAAGTGCTCTGAAATTTTCATTCTTTCCAATATTATCTATAATTTGTTTTGAGACACGCAGTCAAATGCCTTTGCATAAGCAGTAAAACACAGATAAACATCTTTCTGGTCTTCTCTGCTTTCAGCCAAGATCCATCTGATAGTAGCAGTGCTATCCCTGATTCAAGGACAGATATAGGTACTCAGTATGTATCCTACTGGGGTTAATCTGGATATGCTTATTAAGATTCTTTAGGTTATAAATAACGGAAACCAATTTGAGCTAGATTAATTAACAGGGTGAACTTTTTTCCAAGTGCCATAAATAACTGATACCAGGGACATGCGTGTCAACAGAGTATTCTTTAGGAGCTCTGGTAGCGTAGTGGTTATGAGTTAGGCTGCTAACTTCAAGGTCAACAGTTCAAAACCACCAGCCGTTTCATGGGAGAAAGATGAGGCTTTCTGCTCCCATAAAGATTTACAGCTTTGGAAACACTGTACAGGGCCACTATGAGTCAGAACTGACTCCACGGCACACCACCACCACCACGAGGGTATTCTTTAATGTCTACAAAATGCTTCTCTCTACCCGCAAAGTGTGTGTCTTCCTATTGAAAAGAGAATTTTCTTTTCCAGTTCCAGTTTTAACTTCTCGAGGAAGAATGGCTGTTTATTACAGCTGGTGATCACGTATCCTCCTCTGCGTGGGTCCAATCATATCTTGCCAGGGCATTGGGGTAACTTTTTTTTTTTTTTTTACTGTGACTCAATACAATTGTGTGGATGAAGAAGATACATTTTAGGCAAGGGAAATGAAAAAGAAATTCTAAAAGTAGCAGAGTATTTGAAAGCAATCAATGTTAAAATTTAAGAAATGTGTGTGTAATATTACATGCTTTAAGGAACTCATCCTGGTCTTAATGAAGTTGTATAAAAAAAGTGAAGGAACCTATGTTAGACTCATCCCTATGAATGGAATCAGATACTCTGTTGTTCTGGGACAGTTCTAGGTTTTTAGACAAGAGCTGTTGCTTAAATAAAGTCTTCCTTCTTTGATCCATCCCTCCTCTCCTTCATTCTCTTGCTCTATTTATTCATTCTTCTCTTCTCCTTCTTCCTTTTGTCCCTGCCTTTCCTGCCACCACCCCCCCTCCTTCTCTTCCTAAATGGTAATTTGTTAACTTCTTTTCATAGATGAAAGAAAACTGAGTCACAGAGAATTTAATCAACACCATTATTTAATCAACCACTCATTATGTGCTGGAACCAGGTCTGGGCCCAGTGAGTGTACTTCCAGAACCTACCCCATTACCATACCGTACTCCTCCTTGACCTTTCTATTGCAGGCTTAGTGGTATGATAAGCTCTGGACCTGGTAAAGTTAAGAAGCACATTGTTGGAGATGTTTTAATAAATGAGAACTATGAAGTCTTATGAAGGCGAGGAAAAGTCCACCATAAATCCCTGTGCTGTTTCTCTCTGTTCTAAGGTGATAGATGTTGTTGTTGTTAAGTGCCGTTGAGTCATTTCTAACCCATAGCGATCCTGTATAGGGTTTCCAAGAAATGGCTGATGAGCTTGAACCATTGACCTTATGGTTTAAACTGACATTGCAGTCCAACACATTAACCCACAGCTCCACATCAAGACTGTGACAGACAGGACTGTTTTAACAAGATAAATGTCTTAGAGAACTTCTGTGTTTCTAGCATTTTTATTTTCAGTCCAGATGGGATCCTTTGATAAATTCAATATTCACTGCAGTTTCCTTAATGTTCAGGTTTACCGACAAGGTTCTTGGAAGAATCCTTCATGCTCTAGTTCTACATGGAAACTTCAGCATCCATATATCTGCTTGCAAAAAAGCTAGTTGGTTTGAACTACATTCTAACGTATGATGACCCCATGTGTCAGAGTAGAACAGGACTCCACAGAGTTTTCAATGATTGAGTTTTCCAAATGAGATCTTTTCCTATGGGAGGGCACAATCTTTTGTTTAATATCTAGTACATTAAATCTTTGAATCACATGGGTTCCAAATGAAGCCCATCAAGTCAATCCCAACTCATAGCAGCTCTGTGAGGAGCTCTGGTAGCGTAGTGGTTATGAATCGGGCTGCTAATCTCACAGGCAGCAGTTCGAAACTACCAGCTGTTCCTCAGGAGAAAGATGAAGTTTTCTGCTCCTGTAAAGATTTACAGCCTCGGATCACGATGAGGGTCACTATGAATCGGAACCAACTCCACGACACATAACCACCACCACCAGCACCTCTATAGGTTAGAGTAGAACTACCCCAGAGGATGGCACTGTGGATTAATGTGCTGGACTGCAAGGTTGGTTTGAACCATAATGTCAATGGTTCATGCTCACCAGCTGCACCTTGGAAACCCTATACAGGGTCGCTATGAGTCATAACTGACTCAATGACACTTAACAATCTTTAGGGAAGTAGACAGTTACAGCTTTCATTTGCAGAGTGGCTGGTGGGTTTGAACTGACAACCTTCTGGTTAGCAGCCAAGGCTATAACCCCCACACCATCAAGGCTCCTTTGCTGCCAGATAGAACCCTTAGATTATCACTGAGAAAGGAGAACTGCCTCCTTTTAAGCCGTAAAGGATATTGTCAAACTTCTTACTTTAACCCGCTCACAATCTGAGGTCTTAAATACCAACTCCTTGGCCATTATCCCTTTTTCCTCCCACTCAATTTTAATTGACTTAATTCCCTCAAGCTCTATCACTAAAATAACTTCCAAATTAGTTTCCCAGTCCTCTTTGCATCTTCCTCATCTAACCTTTTATGTTTGTACCTGCATTGATTTTCTTTTCAGATGTCAGTGTCCTATTCACAAATGTGCAGTTCTGGAGCAAGTAGATCATATAGTACTCCCCTTGACCTAAAATTCAAACTTTAAAAGTGAGGGACAGATATGCTGCATTTATCTGGCAGGTCTTCAAGCTGAAAACCACCTCAGGCCCATAGCAGCAGATGCTCTCTTTTCATAGTTCAGAAGCATCACGTGAAAGTTAAGACACTTGTCACATTCTCGTCTCAGCTTTTGGTTTGGGAATGTGGGTAAGGGCAGACTTTGTGTAGATTGAGCATCATAAAACTGATTTACGAGTTGGGCTGCTAATCTCAAGGTCAGCAGTTCAAAACTGCCAGTCATTCCATGGGAGATAGATAAGGCTTTCTGTTCCTGTAAAGATTTGCAGGTTCAGAAACCCTATGCAGGGTTGCTATGACTCAGAACCGACTCCATGGTACATAACCACCACCTTGACACATAGATCCCACCAAGGACTGCCCATTTTCTTCAAGTTTCTTGCCAAAGTCATAGTCACATCCAAGGCCCCCATGATCTAGTCTCCTGACTACAACTCCTAGTTCCTACTCCTTTCTTCATTCACTCTTCCTTGGTTTTGCCCATTCATATCTGAGCATCTATGCACTTACAGTTCTCTGTGACTGGATACTCGGCTTTCTCAGGCTTCCTCAAGCCTCACAGTTTCATCTCTTTTAGGCCTTTCTTTCAGCACATCTCAGTGGAATTTCCCTTACCACCTCCATAGAAGTGGAACCATTCCCTTAGTATTCCCATTCTCCCTTTCGTCTCTTTTTAAAGAGCTCTCGTTTCTATCTTGCATTCTTTATATTTTTCTTGTTGATGACCTATTTTGTCTTTATTACGACAAGTATTTTTGTCTCTTTTACTCTTTGGTCTATCTTTCCAGAGGCTAGAAGAATACCTAGAAATTTGTAGGCAGTCAGTAGAGTGTTTGTTGAATAAATCCACAAACAACTTTCCTGAGTATCTCAGGAAAGAGAGATAATAAAAGAGGATGTGATTAACGATTTGATAGTGCTGGAAAATATTTGAGAAGACTTTGTACTGGAGAAAATATTTGGGAGGAGTGAACATCAAAACCAGATATTTAAGGATAAATAGGATTTAAGGATAAATGACCAGGTGGAAGAATATATTCTACATTGTTGAAACAACATGTGCAAAGGCACAGATTCTAAAATCACATGATGGGTTTGGAAAACTCCAAGCTTTAAAATATGGATGAATTGTGCTGTGTACTAAAACAAGAATATTAGAATTTATTCATTGAGCAATGGCAATCCCATGAGGAATTAGGAGCATGAATGATAAAGGACCTCTGCTTTGATTTCAGAAAGATCCCTATAGCAGGAATGTGACACATGAACATGAGAAAATTGAGGCTTAATTTAGGGTTACAAGTTTAAGCTTTGGCAATGTTGTTGTTTGTTGTCAGGTGCCATCGAGTCGGAACCGACTCATAGCGAC
>NW_006408700.1:971305-972135 GCF_000296735.1 Chrysochloris asiatica
TCAAAGAGTTTGTCCGATGATTTCCGCATTCCGTTGGGTCACGTTAAAGATGAGGGACTTTGCTGGCAGGTTGGCAGGAGGGACAAGAAAAATAATTAGCATGAATTATCAAGTAAAATGATTGATTGCATATGTGCATACATATGTGTATGTGCTTGTGTGTGTCTTAGGAAGAAGTCAAAGAATGGGGTGGCTAAATTTCAACTATTGATTTTTTAAAAAAAAACTTGTTCCACTGAATTATCCAGTCTCTCTCTTGTTTCTTGATATTCATGCATTTCTTGGGACACCTCCTAAGCTGCCCTCTTTCATTTGATTTATCTTGAAAGTTCCTCAACTCTGGTTTATTGCTAAGGACATACAATTAATAGGAAGATAGACCTTTGTTTTTTGAAATCAATAAATGTATCAGAAAAACATCCTAAGCAATATTTTTTCTCAATATGTGTAATCTTAAATTCTTCTGTAAATCTCAAGAATGCTGAACTTTCTCTTGAAGTTAATAGGAAATTATTGATTTTGATTCACTCAAATGAAATAAGAAGGATCCCCTGGCAAATCCTCTGCATAAAATTATTCTGCAAGTGAAATTTATCACTGTCTGCTGTTGCCAATTCCATGTGCATTGTTTAGTATAAAGAACAGAAACTGTCAGTCATGGTGACTTGGTTTGGATCCCATATCTGAGATACAACCTTTGGCAAAATTACTAGACTTCCATAAATCTGACCCTGTTGTTGTTGTTTTTATGTGCCGTGGAGTCAGTTCCGACTCATAGCGACCCTGTACAGGGTTTCCGAGGCTGTAAATCTTTACGGGAGCAGAAAGCC
>NW_006408700.1:972535-981122 GCF_000296735.1 Chrysochloris asiatica
GACTGCTGCTTCCATGAGTGTTGATGGTTGATCCAAGAAGAATGAAGTCCTTGACAACTTCAATCTTTTCTCCATTGATAAGAGTGTTGTTTATTGATCCAGTGGTGAGGATTTTTGTTTTCTTTACACTGAGATACGCTGTGCTCTTTGATCTTCATCAGTAAATATTTTAAGTCCTCTTTACTTTTAGCAAACAAAGTTGTATCATCTGTAAATCACAGAAAAGCTCCATATCATTAGCCAAAGCAAGGCCATCGGCAGATGGTGGAAGAGATCATCAATTGCTCATATGCAAATTCAGACGGAAGCTGAAGAAAATGACAGAAAGTCCACAAGAAGCAAACTGTGAACTTGAATATATCCCACCTCAATTTGGAGATCATCTGATGAACAGATCTGATGCATTAGAAAAGTTGTGGGATGAGAATTAAAACATCATAAAGAAGAAAGCAGAAGGTCCTTAAGACAAGAAAGACAAAAAAGACCAAAATGGGTGTCAGATGAGACTCTGAATCTTGCTCTAGAGCATAGAGATGTTGCAGCAAATGAAAGAAGTGAGGAAGTACAAAAGTTTAACAGAAAAATTTAAAGATCACCTTGAGAAACCACAGTCAAATATTATAACTAAATGTGCAAAGACCTGGAATTAGAAAACCAAAAGGAAAGAGCGTGCTCAGCATTCCTCAAGCTGAGGGAACTGATGAAAACTTTCAAGCCTTGACTTGTGGTATTGAAGGATTTTATGGGAAAAATGGAGTTATGGTGTGGTGCTGTGGGTTAATACGCTAGCTAACAAAGTTGGTTTGACCCAAGGTCGGTGGTTCAAGCTCACCAGCTCCTCCTCTTAAACCCTATACAGGATCACTATGGGTCGGAACTGACTTGACGGCAGTTAATAACTATTGAATGCTGCAGAAAGCATCAAAAGAAGAAGGAAGGAGTACACAGTCACGTTACCAAAAAGAAATGGCCAATGTTCAACCATTCCAAGAGGTAGCAGAAGATCACGAGCCAATAATTCTGAAGGAAGAAGTCCAAGGTGCATTGAAGGCACTGGCAAAGAACAAAGCACCAGAAATTGATACAATGCAAATTGAAATCTTTCAACAAATTGATGTGGCACTGAAGGCACTCACTTATCTATGCCAGGAAACTTGGAAGACAACTGTCTGGCCGACTGATTGGAAGAGATCAATGTTTGTGCCCATTCCAAAGAGAAGTGACTCAATGGAGTGTGGAAATCATTGGACAATATCATTGATAACCCATGCAATTTACAGTTTTACTCTGTCAATGCAACCAAGCATTGACAGACAACTTCCAAGGTTCAAACCAGGTGCAGAAGAGGATGAGGAACAAGAGGTATTATTGCTGATGTCCGATGGATCTTGGCTGAAAACAGAGAAAGGTGTTAACCTGTGCTTTTTTGAATATACGAATACTTTCAGTTGTATGGATCATGACAAGCTATGGACAACAAAGTGGCGAATGAGTATTTTGAACACTTAACTGCGTTATGAGGAAAATGTACATAGATCAAGAGACAGATTTTTGAATAGACCAAGAGAACACCGAATGGTTTAAAATTAGGAAAGGCATGTGCCTGGATTGTATTATTTCAACCTTATTTATTCAATCTGTATACTGTGCACATAATCTGAGAATCTGGATTCTATGAAGAAAAATATGGCATCAGGACTGAAGGAATATTCATTAACAATCTGCGATATGCAGATGATACAACCTTTCTTGCTGAAAGTGAAGAGAACTTAAAATACTATGAAGATCAAAGACCACAGCTTTTGGTATGGGCTGTATCTTAAGGTAAAGAAAACAAAAGTCTTCACTACTGGACCAAATAGCAACATCCATAAAAATGAAGAGAAGATTGAAGTTGTTAAACACTTCATTTTGCTCAGATCAACCATCAACATTTATGGAAGCAACAGTTAATAAATAAAACAACATATTGCATTCTGCAAATCTGCTGCACAAGACCTATGTAAAGTGTTGAAGAGCAAAGATGTCAGTTTGATGAGTAAGGTGTGCCTGACCCAAGCCGTGGTCTTTTCAATAACCTCATATGCATGTGAAAGTTGGGCAGTGAATAAGAAGTATGTAGAAAAATTGATTCATTTGAGCTATGGTGTTGGAGGAGATTATTGAAAGTACCATGGGCTGCCAAAAGAACAAATAGATTTGTGTTGGAAAAAGTATGATCAGAATGCTCCTTGGAAGTCAGGATGGTTAGACGTTGTCTCTCATACTTCAGAGATATTATCAGGAGGGTCCTGTCCCTGGAGAAGGATATCATGGTTGGTAGAGTGGAGGGTCGGATTAAAAAGGAAGACCTCAGTGAGATGGATTGATACAGTTCCAGCAGCAATGGAATCAGGCATAGCCATGACTGTGAGTTTGGTGCAGGACTGGGCAGTGTTTCATTCTGTTGTGCACAGTGTTGCTATGAGTCAGTACTCACTCTATGGCACCTGACAATAACAACAATATGTGGGATAATGCACTGGTTACAATGTGGGTTTGAACCAAAGGTTGGTGGTTCAAATTCACCAGTGGCTCCTCCAAAACCCTATACAGGGTAGCTCTGAACCAACTTAACAACATATATATATATATTGATAGTGCCAATTCAAACTCATAATGACCTTGTACAGAGTTTCTGAGGAGCAGTTGGTGAGTTTGAATCATTGACATTTGGTTCTCTCCAGTGCTTATTATATATGCATCATTGTTGTAAAGTGCTGCCTAGGTGGTTCAGACTCATAGAGATGCTGTACAGGAGTAGCTGTTAACTTTTAACTACTAATCTTTTGATTCAAACCAAACTTTCAGTCTAGTGCTTATGCCACAATGCCACACCAGGACTCCAAATATACATGTGTGTTTGTTGTTGTTGTTAGGTGCCATCAAGTCAGTACTGACTAATACACAACAGAATGAAACACTGCCCAGACCTATGCCAACCTCACAATTGTTGCTACATTTGAGTCCATTGTTGATGGCAGTGTGTCGATCCATCTCACTGGAGGTCATAGTCATTTCCTCTGACTCTCCACTTTACCAAACATGATATTCTTCTCTAGGGACTGGTCATTCCTGATAACGTCTGATGTATGAGAAACAAGTCTGGCTACCCTGGCTTCCAAGGTGTACTCTGGCTGTACTTCTTCAAAGACAGATTGGTTTTATTCCTTTTGAAGTTCATGGACTTTTAATATTCTCCTCCAACACCACAGATCAAATGAATCAATTCTTATAAGGTCTACCTTATTCGCTGTTCAACTTTCACGTGCATATGAGGTTATTGAAAATACCATGGCTTTAATCAAGTGCACCTTAGTCCTCAAACTGACATGTTTGCTCTTGAACGCTTTACAAAGGTCTTGTACTACAGATTTGCTTAATGCAATATGTTGTTTGATTTCTTGAATACTGCTTCCATGAGTGTTGATGCTTGATGTGAGAAAAATGGAGCCTTTAACAATTGCAATCTTGTTAAAGATGCATGTGGTTTGGTGGTCCAGTAGTGAGTACTTTTGTTTCCTTCTCATTAAGATGCAACCCATATCATAGGCTGTGGTCTTACTTCTTCAGTAACTATTTTAAATCATCTTCACTTTCAGCAAGCAAGGTTGTATCATCCGCATATGCCATGTTTTTCTTCATATAATCCAGTTTCTTGGATTATTTGCACAGCATACAGATTGAATAATTATGGTGAAAGAATACAAGCCTGGCACACACCTTTCCTAATTTTAGACCATTCAGTGTTCCCTTGTTCTGCTCAAACAACTGCCTTTTGGTCCATGTACAGGTTCCTTATGAGCACAATCAAGTGTTCAGTTATACCAGTTCTCTGCAATGTTGTTCATAGCTTGTCATGATCCACAAAACTGAAAGATTTTGCATAGTCAATAAAGCACAGGTAAACATCTTTCTAGCATTTTCTTCTTTCAGCCAAGATCCATCTGATGTTAGCAATGATATCCCTGGGTCCATGTCCTCTTCTGAATCTGGCTTGAACATCTGGAAATTCTCTGTCACTGTATGGTTGAAGCTGTTTTTGTATTATCTTAAGCAAAATTTTACTTGCGTGTGATATTAATGATTTTTGCATTCTCTTGGGCCATCTCTCTTTGTTGTTGTTAGGTGCCATCAAGTCGGTACCAACTCATTGTGACCTTATGCACAGCAGAATGAAACACTGCCAGATCCTGGGCCATCCTCACTACTTTTGCCACGCTTGAGTACATTGATGCTGCCACTTGGCCAATCCATCTTGCTGGGGGTATTCCCCTTTTTTTCTTACTCTTCACCTTACTAAACATGATATCCTTCTCCAGCGACTGGTCCCTTCTGATAATATGTCTGAAGTATGAGAGACAAAGTTTGGCCATCTTGGCCTCCAAGGAGCACTCTGGATGAACACTTCTTCCAAAACGGATCTATTGGTTCTTTTGGCAGCCATGGCACTTTCAATATTCTCCTCCAATGCCATAACTCAAAAGCATGAATTCTTCTATGGTCTTCCTTATTCACTGTCCAGCTTTTGCATGCATATGAGGTTATTGAAAATACCATGGTTTGGGTCAGGTGCACCTTAGTCCTCAAGCTGACATGCTTGCTCTTCAACACTTTAAAAAGGTCTTGTGCCACAGATTTGCCAAATGCAATATGTCATTTATTTCTTGACTGCTGCTTCCATGAGTGTTGATAATTGATCCAAGAAGAATGAAGTCCTTGACAACTTCAATCTTTTCTCCGTTAATAAGAATGTTGTTTATTGGTCCAGTGATGAGAGTTTTTGTTTTCTTTACATTGAGATGTAATCCATACCAAAGGCTGTGCTCTTTGATCTTCATCAGTAAATGTTTTAAGTCCCTTCACTTTCAGCAAGCAAGGTTGTATCATCTGCATATCACAGGTTGTTAATGAGTCTTCTTCCAATCCTGATGCCACATTTTTCTTCATAGAACCCAGCTTCTCGTATTATTTGCTCAGCATACAGGTTGAATAAGTATGGTGAAAACACTGAATGGTTTAAAATTTTAAAAGGTGTGTGACAAGGTTGTATTCTTCACCATCTCTCTTTGGAATGGCACAATATAGATCTCTTTCAGTATTTTGGTCAGGTAGTTGTCCTACAAATTTCTTGGCATAGATGAGTGAGTGCCTCCAGTGCTGCATCAATTTGTTTAAAGATTTCCATCTGTATTTCATCAATTAGCAGAGCCTTGTTCTTTGCCAATGCCTTCAGTTCACCTTGGGCTTCTTCCTTCAGGATCATTGGCACTTGATCATATATTACCTCTTGTAATGGCTGACCATAAATGATTTCTTTTTGGTACAGTGACTCAGCTTATTCTGTCTATCTTTTTTTATGCTTTCTGTATCACTAAATGTTTTGCTCATTGAATCTTCCAGTATTGTAAACAGAGGCATCAATCTTTCCTTCAATTCACTTAGCTTGAGAAATGCTGAGTATATTCTTCTCTTTTGGTTTTCTAACTCCAGTTGTTTGTATATTTTGTCATAATGTTTGACTTTGTCTTCTCGAAGTGACCTTTAAAATTTTCTGTTCAGCTCTTTTTTTTTTTTTTTTAATGTTTTATTGTGAATTATGTGATAGTTTACATGGGAGAACATTAGTTTTACATTCTGTTCAGCTCTTTTACCTTCTATTTTCTTCCATTTCCTACACTGGAGAGCAAGTTTCAGAGTCTCTTCTGACACACATTTTGATCATTTCCTTCTTTCTTGTCTTCTTAATGACCTTTTGCTTTCTTCCTTTACGGTGTCCTTGATATCATCCTGCAACTCTTCTGGTCTTTTGTCTTTAGTGTCTTATGCATCAAGTCTGTTCTTCAGATGATCTCTAAATTCAGTTGGGACATGCTCAAGATCATATTTTAGCTTTTGTGGACTTGTTTTAAGTTTCTTCAGCTTCAGCCTGAACTTTAATATGAGCAATTGATGGTGTGTTCCACAATCTACACCTGGCCTTGTTTTGACTGATGATATGGATATTTTCTATTGTCTCTTTCCACAGACATAGTCAATCTGATGTCTGTGTATTCCCTGTAGTGAGGTTCACTTATGTAGTTGTTGTTATTTGCAATTTAGAATCCATTGGTATTGCAAAATTCTATCATGTGATCTTCAGTACCATTTCTATCAACCAGGCCATATTTTCCAAATACAGATCCTTCTTTGTTTCTAACTTTTTCATTCCAATCGTCAGTAATTATCAATGCATCTTAATTGTCTGAACAATTTCAGACTGATGCCATTGGTAAAATTCTTTAATTTCATCATCATTGGCTTTAGTGGTTAGTGTGTAAATTTGAATAATAGTGGTCTTCCTTGTAGGCACATAAACATTATCCTATCACAGAGAGTACTCTGCTTCAAGACTGATCTTAATATGTTCTTTTTGATAATGAATGCCATGCCATTCCTCTTCAATTTGTCACTACTGGCATAGTATATCATGTGATTGTCAGCCTCATAATGGCCCATACCAGTCCATTTTAGCTCACTAATTAACTAAATGCATTCCATTTCATTTTTGACATTTTCCTAGTTTCATGCTTTGTACATTCCTTATTATGATTATTAATGGATGTTTATCGCTGTTTCTCTTCATTTTCAGTTGTGCCCATTAGCAAATGAAGGTCCTGAAGGCTTTACTCCATTTTCGTCATCATGGTCAACTCTATTGAGTGCCTTCCAACCTGAGGGGCTCATGTTCCGACTCTATATCTGACAATATCTTTGTGCTCTTCAACATGTTTCAATATTCAATATTCTGGTGTTGATGTTGTTCTGCTGCTATCCATAAATTTTCCAGTGATTAAATATTCAGAAGTGGTTCCCTCCACCTCTTCCTAGTCTGTCTTGATCTGGAAGCTCAGCCAAAACCTGTTCACCATGTGCAACCTTGCTGGTATTTAAAATTCCTGTGGCATATCTTACAGAATCACAGCAACATGCAACCAACACACTACAACAATCTTACAGTGGAGTGGTGGTACAATTTATTAACACTACAATATCTACTTTCATCATGTTGTACAACCATCACCACTATACATTTCCAAAGATTCCCATCATCCTTTGTAGAAAACTGTTGAATAAAGAAAAAATATTGCAGAAGTAATGAAGAATAAAATATGAAATATGTATTCACCTTCAATAAATCTATGATCCCCTCTTGAAATATCAGAGGATAATTTTCTATTCCTCACACACAAAGTCTGTTTCTGTTCTCTGAAAATAAAACTTAAAATTAAGAATATCTTTTATTAATTTTTCTGTATTGTAAGAACCTATTTGATTTATTCCAGTAAAAAAAATACATTTGGCCTAAGGTATTGAGGTAATTGGTTTGGGGCTTTAAGGGCTCTGATTAGTGAAATAATTGTCTCAATAGTTTATTTCAGTGTCTGTGGTCAGTCTACCCCAGAACATCAGATTCAGAATATGTTCTAGCAGAAGAACTTGCTTCTAACTATTTTTATGCTTTAAATACAAGCTAATTAGCGACGTTGAAGGTTTAAACTGTTTCCTAATTTTTTTATGGTCTACTTTATATTATTGTGTAAAAAAATTTTCAAGAGCCTCATTTTCTAAAATTACTGGGTTCACTGTGCACACAATTAGATTGCCTCTGCTAGTTCTTACTTGTTGGCGATTCTTTTGTTTTTCTTCATTGCATCCCCAATTCATTTGCAATGGCAACTGTACAATTTCTGTATCTTGAGGCCTTTAGTACTTCAAATCAATCCTGGGATGATATCATTACTAACTTGCTTCTCAAGGTATTTGAGTTCTTCCTAGTTGAGATCCCATATTTCCCTCTTTTCTTCCAATATTTCCATGTTTTTCTGCCCAAAGAAGCCTTCCGTTTTTAAGATATGTAATTTATCTGTTTCTGAATCTCATTCCTTTGGCCTTTAATGGGACCACAGTACCCTAATATTCTCTTCTTTCACTTATATCTGTAAAATATTTTTCTCCACTGGTGGTTTCTTTACTTTTAACAAACATTCTCAGATAACTTCACAAACTACCCAAAGCATCTTTGGTTTCATGTTCCTTTTCACATGAATTACCATGCTGTAATCTTGCCCTCCTTCAAATACTAAATTTTACAAAAATATGTACTTTTTGCTTCCAATTTTGACATATTTTCTTTCCTGTTTCTTGAACCAAGCTTTTATCTCTACCAGTCTACTAAATTTCCTTATTTAATCCTCTAACAAATCCAAGAGATATTCTCAGTACCTATTTTTAAAAGATTCAAATCTCTCCTTCCTCCGACTCTTGTCTGATTGTATGTTTCAGCTGGTTTCCCTGAGGCTGCACTACCCCAGTGGTTGATATTAATCTAACTTTTTGTTTGCATTCTGTGACTTAACAAGTAAAGATTTCCCAAAGCCCTTTTCTGATGTCTTCTTTTGTCATAGTGGTTAGGTACATGTGCTTTGAAGCCACACAACCATGGGATCAATTTGGATCTGCCACTACAAGCTTTGTGATCTTGTCCAGTTTAATTATCACCTTCAAT
>NW_006408700.1:981602-989214 GCF_000296735.1 Chrysochloris asiatica
AAATATCTGTGAACATCCATTAATAATCAGAACACAGAATGTATGAAGTATGAATCTAGGAAAATTAGAAGTTGTCAAAAATGAAATGGAACACATAAAGATCAAAATCCTAGGAATTAGAGTGAGTTGAAATGAACTGGTATTAGCCATTTTGAATATCTTAACCATATGGTTTACTATTCTGGGAATGGCAAATTAAAGAAGAATGATGTTACATTCATCATCTAAAAGAATATGTCGTGATCTATCCTGATAATGGTGTCTGTGATAATACCTCCATGCTTACAAGGAATACCCATTAATACCACTATTAAAATTAATGCACCAACCGCTCAAACAAGTGATGATGACATTGAAGAATTCTACCAACATCTTGAGTCTGAAATTGATCAAACATGCGATTAGGATGTATTGGGAATTACTGGTGATTGGAATGCGAAAGTAGGAAACAATGCAGAAGGATTAGTAGTTGTAAAATAAGACCTTGGTGATAGAAATGCTGCTGGAGATCTCATGATCAAATTTTGTAAGAACAATAAATTAATTGCAAATTGCATTTAAAAAAAACCCACAAAGGACAACAATGCACATGATCCTCACCAGATGGAATACACAGAAATGAAAATGATTACATCTGTGGGAGGAGATGGTAGAAATGCTGATATCATCAGCCCAAAGCCAGGGGCAGATTGTGCAACAGACCATAAGCTACTCATATGCAAGTTCAAGCTAAGCTGAAGGAAATTAAAACAAACCTATGAGAGTCAAAATAAGGCCTTGAACATATTATACCTGAATTTAGAGATCATCTCAAGAACAGACTTGATGCCTTAGACACTAATGCCAAAAACCCAAAGAAATGGTATCAAGAATATCATGCAGGAAGAAAGCAAAAGGTCATTGAGAAGACAAGAAAAAGGAAAAGACCAAAATGGATAACAGAAGAGACTCAAAAACTGGCTTTCCAGTGTAAATACACTAAAGCAAAGGGAAGAAATGAATAGGTAATAGAACTGGACAGAAATTTCAAAGGGTAGCTCAAAAAGACAAAGTCAAGTATTATAATGAAATGTGCAAAGACCTGGAATTAGAAAACCAAAAGGGAAGAACATATTGAACTTTCTCAAGCTGCAATAACAAGAAAAAGTCAAACCTTGACTTGAAATAGTGAAAGGTTCTATGGACAAGATGTTGAATGATACAGTAGGCATCCAAAGAAGATGGAAGGAATACACAGAATCACTATACCAAAAAGAAATGCATGATATTCAACCATTTCAAGGGTAGCATATGATCAAGAGCCAATGGAACTGAAAGAAGAAGCCCAAGGTGATCTGAAGGTATTGTCAAAGACTTTGGGAACTGATAGAATGCAAATTGAAATCTTTCAACAAACTGATGGATGCATCATTGGAGGCACTCACTCATCTCTGCCAAGAAATTTGGAGGACAGCAATCTTGCCATTTGATTGGAAGAGATCCATATCTGTGCCCATTCAAAAGATAGGTGACCCAATGGAATGCTGAAACTGGCAGAAAGTATCATTAATATCATACGCAAGTAAAATTTGCCACAGATAATTCAAAACCGGCTGCAACAGTACAATGACAGCGAATGCTAAAGGTTCAAGCTGGATTCAGCGCTTGAAAGTTCAAGAGGATGTGGAACGAGGAATATAATTGCTGATGTCAGATAGATATTGGCTGAAAGCACAGAATATCAGCAAGATGTTTACCAGTGATTGATTTACTGACTGTGCAAAGACTTACGACTGTGTGGATCATTACAAGCTATGGATAACATTTCAAAGAATGAATATTCCAGAGTACTTAATTGTGCTCATGAGGAACCTGTAGATAGACTAAAGGGTACTTATTTGAACAGAACAAGGGGACACTGAATGGTTTAAAATCAGGAAACTTGTAAACCAGAGTTGTATTCTTTCACTATACTTATTCAATCTGTATGCTGAGCAAGTAATATGAGAAGCTTGATTATATGAAGAAGAATTTGGCTTCAGGATTGCAGGAAGACTCATTATATTCAGATGTTGCAACCTTGTTTGCTGAAAACAATGAGGACTTAAAATACTTGCTGATGAAGATCAAAGACCACAGCCTTAAGTATGGATTGCTCCCCAGTGCAAAGAAAACAAAAGTACTCATCACTGGACAAGTAAATAACATCATGATAAATGGAGAAAAGATTGAAGTTGTCAAAGGATTCATTTTTCTTGGATCCACAATCAACACTATGGAAGCAGCAGCCAAGAAATCAAATGGCATATTGTATTCAGCAAGTTCTGCTGCACAGGTCCTTTTTAAAGTGTTCAAGAGCAAAGATGTCAGTTTGAGGCCTGACCCAAGCCATGATATTTTCAGTAGCCTCATGTAAATGTGAAAGTTGGACAATGAATAAGGAAGACTCTAGAAAAATTGATGCATTTTGAGTTGTGCTATTGTAGAAGAATATTGAAAGTACTGTGAACTGCTAGAAGAACAAACAAATCTGTGTTGGAAGAGATACAGTTAAAATGCTCTTCGGAAGCCAGGGTTGTTGTTGTTGTTGTTGTTGTTAAGTCGGTTCTGACTCATAGCGACCCTGTACAGGGTTTCTGAGGCTGTAAAGCCTCATCTTTCTCCCATGGAATAGCTGGTAGTTTCAAACTGCTGATGTTGAAGTTTGCAGCCCAATTCATAACCACTATGCTACTAGAGCTCCTTAAAGCAGGGTGGAGGGATCTAATTTCTCATACTTTGAACATATTATCAGAAGGTGTCAGTCCCTGGAAAAGGACATCATGTTTGGTAAAATGGAGGGTCAGAAAAAATGAGGAAGACCCCCAACGAGATGAATTGGCACAATGGCAGCAGAAACGGAATCAAGTATAGCAATGATTGTAAGGATGATGCAGACTGAGCAGTTTTGTTTTGTGTGTGTCGAGTCACTATGAGTCTGAACGAACTGATGGAACCTAATAACAACAATCCTAGGTTAAAAATATATATATTAGATAAATAATGTTTAAAAATTGTTATGGCATCTTAGCTGATAGTACATGTCAGTTAGTTATTTATTTTCCTGAGTAAATAAAAACCCTGCTGTTGGGATTAAACCCAAACTCAACTAAATCCTTTGCTCTTGAAACTATTCCAGTCCATGGTGAGCTCATGTACACAGAGTAGAACTGCCATCCATAAGGTTTTCATAGCTATGACCTTTCAAAATCAGATCACTATTTCCTTCTTCCAAAGTAACTTGTGTGGTTTCGAACCACCAGGCACTCATTAGTAGCCAAGTTCTTAACCGTAGTGAATTGTCATTGCTCTTGCCAAATGCAGTCGAGTCTGCTCTGATTCAGTGACCCAATATAGGGTTTCCAAGGAGCAGCTGGTGGGTTTGAACGGCCAAACTTGTGGTTAGTAGTCCAATGCTTATCATACAGCACAATACCATGCAAAACCCTGTAGCGGGAATGTAGAGGAAATGTCTCTATTCTACCACACTACAAGGCTCTCACTCTCTCATTATTTAGTTTACCCTCCCCCCACCTTCCTCTCTCTCTATACTGATCTTTTATACCCTTTCTACATGTAGAGTTCAGTATTAGGAAACCCATGAGTTTTTATGCCTAAACCGTGGTTTTCAGCATGTTGTGCATTCATCTTCCACTTCCTTTGTCAATTTCAGTTGATCCAGAACTTTCACTGAGAAAATAGAGCAGCAGTTTATCGGGCCTCCTCAAAGCCCAACACTTATTGTTCTGTTTTGTGTATCACAATGAATTCTGAATCTGAAGCTTTCCCTGCTGTAATCCATCCTACATGTTCCTGCCTATAATCTTCCTACAGAAAAGTCCTCACAATGTCATTGGTTTTACAACAAACATAATTGCATTCTGTTATTTAGAAAATTGTGTGTATATTTCAGAGACATTCATGGCCCTCCACTACCCAGTCTCTTTCTCCCACTGTTAACTTTGATGTTACCCAGGGTTCCAGATGAGCTCTTTCTTTGAAGAGCATGTGAGCTTTCCATCTCTGTAATTTGGTTTATGCTGTTACTTCCACCTAGAATGGTGGTGGTGGTGGTGTGCCATGGAGTTGGTCCCAACTGAGTGAGTCTGCAAAGGGTTTCCAAGGCTGCAAATCCTCAGAAAGCCTCATCTTTTTCTCATGGAATGGCTAGCAGTTTTCAACTGCTGACCGTGAGGTTAGCAGTAACTACTGTATTACCAGAGTTCCTTTCCACCTAGAATAGTCTCATATTAATTTTTATTTTTTGAAATGCTAGTCCTATCGTAAGACCACCTCGACTATCATCAGTTTTTGTAAAAGCTTTCCTGATATCCCAGTTAGATATGACTATTCCTTCGATAGTGTGTATGTGTCAATTTGCTTATGGGATATTAGAAAGACAATGCTCAGAGACTAAGACAAATTAAGTTCCAAGGAGACAAACCAACTGAAGCAACACTTCGGAAGGAATGGGCAGACACCAGTATAAGATAATGGGGTGGAAACTGGAGATGCCATGACATCAAAAATGAGTAGGAAAGGAGGGAAGTGTGAAGAACCGAGAGAATTTTCCTAGTTCCTTGGGAAAGAGTCTAAGGGTTGTTTTCTCAATCTCCTGACCTAGAACCCAGAAAGGAAGGGCACAGTTGAAATACACTAGTCTAGTTTGCAAAGCTGTTGCTTGCAGTTCTTAATTTCCTACTAAATACTTTCTAACATGGAGAAAAAGAACATAATAATTTACAACAATCAGTCTATTAACCAGTGTTGGAGGAATTCTCATTAATCTAAGATAAATGAAGTAAAATAGATGGATAAAGGCATATTAGTGTTTTCAGCACATGTTGCAGAGTGTATTTTTTCATGTATTCAATCTGTTCAAATTGTCAGAGAACCACAGCAAGGTAACGGAAAAGCTCCACTTTACACAGCAGAGCTATGCCTGATGGTCCACAGTCAATGAACTGAAACACACAGGGGTTTGATGAAAAGGCACTTCTCAGCACTTCATGGCATCCAGGCCAAGGCACACATCTCATCCTCTTGAGAAACAGAATCAGATACAGCTCTTATCTTTCAAATTGTTGTTGTTGTTAAGTACTATTGAAAACAGTTCTGACTGATACCGACCTAGTATACCGTTTCAAAGGCTGTAAATCTTTGCAAGAGCAGAAAGTCTCATCTTTCTCCCTCAGAGCAGCTGGCATGCTAGAACCACTGACCTTGTGGTTTTCAGTCCAATGATTATCGTCTCGCGCCACCACACTCCCCTACTTTTCTAGATGATATATAAATTAGGATATAAGTTTAGGAAACAGCTTCACATTATCAATTGGATGAAGAAGACACATTCTTTATAAAACAGAGATAGAATGTCATGAAGAAGAAATGTCAAGAAGACCCTGAGGAGGATGAATTCAGAAGGAACTTCAAACCCTAAAAATGTAAAAATGCTCTATTAAATGCCATAAATAACTATATTGACATGATTTGTAACTGATTGTTGGTGATGAAGTGGATGGCTGGTTGTGCTAAGCACTGGCAGGTTTCAGTGAGTGTGCTAAGCTCTGTGTACATGGTACTGATTCCCAACCTTACTAGTCATGGTGGCACATCAAAGCCATCTGAAGAAAACTGTAGACTGCCAGTGCTTCATCCCACTTCCAGATCTGATTTAATTAGTCTGAAGTGGACCCTCCAGCAGTCGCTGGAATGTTAGTGTAGTGATGTGGGATTTCCCGGGTCCCACTTTAGACTCATGAATTGTGCAGTGTAGGAAGTTGCATGATGAGACTTCTTTTAAACAGTATCATTAGTATGATCATGAATACTAGTGTTATTGTTAGTGCCACAAGTAACTTGAAGGAGTTAGACTGCTAACCACAAAATTAGTAGCTCAAAACTACCAGCTGCTCTGTTGGAGAAAGGTGAGGCTTTCTGCTCCTGTCAAGCTTTACAGCCTCAGAAACCTAATGCAGGGCTGCGATGAGTCAGAACCGACTCCACAGCACACCACAATCATTACCACCACCAAGTAACTTGAACAATAACAACAACAACAACAACAACAACAAAACAGTGCTGAGAACTACTACATACATTTAGTTTCATTTTATGGGATAGCCTTGAGATAGTCTCCCAAAATGAAAAAGTAAAGAAATGAAAATAATGAAAAAAGCTGATCATAGATGTGGGAAAAAGAGAATACAAATGCCAGTCAATAATTACAGGCCTTCCGATAAGAGGGGCAGAGCAATTAGAACAAAAGTCATGATTTAAAACATGCTTTTAAAATACCAGCAGTTACCAAAAAGGCTCTATTAAAAAGCAATGTCACGTTTGAGGTAAAAATGAATAAAAATAAGAAAACTGGATATACCCTTGTTATATCCATATATTGTTGTTAAGTGCCGTCGAGTCGGTTCCGACCCATAGTGACCCTGTACAGGGTTTCCGAGGGTGTAAATCTTTATGGGAGTAGAAAGCCTCATCTTTCTCCTGCGGAGCAGCTGGTAGTTTCGAACCGCTGACCTTAAGGTTTGCAGCCCGATTCATAACCACTATGCTACCAGAGCTCCTATTATCCATATATTAAAAAAGTGCAAAAAATTCTTAAGAATCAACAATGAGGGAAGTGGGGAGAGTATTAAAACCAAGACAAATAAAGAAAATTGTTTATAAACAAAAAAACTAGGCTGTCTATATTTTTATGACAAGAGAAAATATATCCATAGACTTTGGTGGAAGATGGTTTGTTATCTATGCCTAGTCAAGGAATTGTCTTTGTGTGAAGGCCAAAAAAAAAAAAAAAGAATTTAAGAGCTATTTATAATAGTCATTAGATTTTTTCCAATAGCTTAAGTTAAATACATCTTATATAAAAAAAAATCCAAAAAACCAAAAAGATCCCCAAAACACCAAACCCATTGATGCCAAGTTGATTTTGACTTATAATGAATCTACAGGATAGATTAAACTGCCCATAGGAATTTAAACAAGTCTTTAGGGAGCAACTGGTCTGTTTAAATAACCAAATTTTCAGTCAGCAGCCTAGTGCTTAGCCACTACACCTTATCTTTGTCATTGTTGTTGTTATTGTTAGGTGCCAACAAGTCAGTACTGACTCACAGCAACCCAATGCACACAAGGATGAAACACTGCCAGATCCTGGGCCAGCCTCTCAATCATTGCCACACTTGAGCTAATTGCTGCTGTCACTGTGCCAATCTGTCTTGTTGGGGGTCTTCCTCTTTTTCTCAGACCCTAAACTTTACCAAACATGATACCCTTCTCCAGGGACTGATCTCTGCTGATAATATATCCAAAGCCTGAGAGACAAACTCTGGCCATCCTGGCTTCTAGGGAGCATTCTGGCTGTATTTCTTCCACTACAGTTTGGTTTCTTCATTTTTAAGTCCATGGTACTTTTAATATTCTGCCACAACACCATAACTCAAATGCATCAAGTCTTCTATGGTCTTCCTTATTCACTGTCCAACTTTCACATGAATATAAGGTTACTGAAAATACCATGATTTGGGTCAGGCACGTCTTTGTCCTCAAATTGACATCTTTGCTTTTCAACATTTTGAAG
>NW_006408700.1:989940-991012 GCF_000296735.1 Chrysochloris asiatica
TGACCTCTGGAAGTTCTCTGTCAATGCATGTTTGCAGCCATTTTTGTATTATCTTTTACTTGCATGTGATAGTAATGATATTGTCTGATGAGTTACGCTTTCCCTTTGATCACTGCTTTATGGAATGGGCACACATATGGATCTCTTCCAGTCAATTGGCTAAGTAGTTGTCTTCCAGATTTCTTGGCATAGATGAGTGAGTGCCTCCAGTGCTATATTATAAGTTTATTGAAAGATTTCAATTTGTATTCCATCACTTCCCAAAGCCTTTTTTCTTTGCAAATTTCTTTAATGCACCTTGGACTTCTTCCTTCAGTATCATTGGCTCTTGATCATATTTTACTTCTTCAAATGGGTGAACATCAGTCATTTGTTTTTGGTGCTGTGACTGTGTGTTCCTTCCCTCTTCTTTGTATATATTTTTTCTGCATCAATCAATATTTTGCCTATAGGATCCTTTACTATTCCAAGTTGAGACTTGAATTTTTTTCTTCATTTCCTTCAGCTTGAGAAATGTTGAGAATATTCTACTTTTTGGTTTTCTAACTCCAGGTGTTTTCATATTTCGTTATAATATTTGACTGTCTTCTCAAGCTGACCTTTGAACTTTTCTATTTAGCTCTTTCATCTCTTAATTTCTTCCATTAGCTTTAGCATGTCTGTGCTGGAGAGCAAGTTCCAGAGTCCCTTCTGACATCCATTTTGGACTTTTCCTACTTTCTTGTCTTAATGACTTTGCTTTCTTCTTGTATGATGTTCTTGAAGTCATCTCACAATTCTCTGGTCTTTTGGTCTTTAGTGTCTAATGCATAAAATTTGTTCTACAGATGATTTCTCAATTCAGGTGAATATGTTCAAGGTAATTTTTTGGTTCTTGTGGAGTTGTTTTAATTTTCTTCAGCTTCAGTCTGAACTTGCATATGAGCAATTGATGGTCTGTTCCATAATCTGCCCCTGACATTGTTTTGGCTGATGATATGGAGCTTTTCCATCGTCTCTCTCCACAGATGCAGGCAATTTGTTTTCCATGTATTCCATCTGATGAGTCATCTTTTATGTTGTTTTAAAAAAA
>NW_006408700.1:994314-995736 GCF_000296735.1 Chrysochloris asiatica
ACCTTTCTATACTGTTGGTAGAATTAAATTGATATAATCACTGTAGGAAACAATAGCACTTTTTAAAAAAAGTTGGAAATAGACATACCATGTGACTCAGCCATTCCTGTACATGATATATATCCTTAAGGAATAATAGCTGTGACACAAATAGATATACGAACACCCATGTTCATGGCAGCATTATTCCCAATAGCAAAAAGATGGAGACATTCTAAATTTCCAACAATTGAAGAATGGTTAAACAAGCTTTAGTAAATACACACAATGGAATACTATGCAATGTTGTGGAATAGCAATGAATCTGAAAATCATCTCACAACATGGGTGAACCTGGGGAACATTATGCTGAGTGAAATCAATCAATAACAAAAGGACAAATATTGTATGAGATCACTGATGTAAAGAGTTAAGAAAGGTTTTCTTGTTAAAAGAAATAGTCTGTGATGGTTCTGGGCGGGAGGTAGAGGGGGAAGAAACCATTCACAAGCTAGAGAGTAGACACATGTTAACATGGGTGGCAGTGAAAGCAATAAAGAACAAAAGGTATGTTGACAGAAAAAGGATAAATGTAGCAGGAGACACGGGAAGGATTGAAGAATTAAAGGAAATTGAGATCGGTTTTATCAACTGATGATACATGGAGGGGAGTGAAATCATTGTAATGAAGCAAAGTTTATGATTTGCTGAATGTAAAACTGAGGTTTTTTTTCTACAAACCTTCATTCAATTCACAATAAAAAAAAAATATAAAATGAATTGCCTTTGGCCTACAGGTGTCATATCTTGACATTACAAAATTATCAAAACACTAAAATCAAAGAAAAGATATTTCACCTCACTGTTGTCACAGAGAAAATATTATAAATAACCAAGATGCTCACTAGGTAGAAAGTTTGAGTATTTCTAATACATGAGTTTTCATCACTATAATTTATGTAAAAATATTTAAGACCATAATATTTTTATATAAGATTGGATGACATAAGGTAATGCATATTATACAATTATAAGCAGAGCACTGAATATGAAATAATTAGTATGGTTTAAGCTTTATTAAAATATATTAAATATGTCCAAAAATAATTGGAGAGATGTTTGTTGTTGTTATGTGCCTTCAAGTAGGGCTGACTCATAGCATAAGAGAACGAAATACTGTGTGGTCCTGTTCCTTCCTCACAACTGTTGTTATACTTGAGATAATTTTCGGTGCCACTGTGCAAATCTATCTCATTGAGGAGCTTCCTCTTTTCTTCTGTCCCTCCACTTTATACCATGCATAATGTCCTTCTCCAGGAACCCGTCCTTCCTGATGTTCGAAAGATGAGAGATGAAGTCTCACAATCCTGACTTTTAAGGAATGCTTATTTCAACACAGATTTGTTTGTTCTTGAAGTCCTCAGTATTTTCAGTATTCTCCTC
>NW_006408700.1:996546-1008312 GCF_000296735.1 Chrysochloris asiatica
TTCTGAATCCAGCTTGAGTTTCTGGCAGTTTCCTGTTAATGTACTTACTGTTGCAATCATTTTTGAATAATCTTCAGCAAAAATTTACTTGCATGTGATGATAATGATATTGTTTGATGATTTCTGCTTTCCATTGGGTTACCTCTGTTTGGAATGGGCACAAATATTGATCTCTTCCAATTGCTTGGCCAGGCAACTGTCTTCCAGATTTCTTGGCATAGATGAGTGACTGCCTCCTGTGCTGCATCAATTTGTTGAAAGATTTCAATTTGTATTCTGTCAATTCCTGGAGATTTGTTTTTTTCCAATACCTTTAGTGCAGCTTGACTTCTTCCTTTAGTAACATTTTAAGAGACATGCTATCTCTTGAAATGGTTGAATGTTGACCATTTCTTCTGGGTACAGTGACCCTGTGTATACCTTCCATCTTCTTTTGATACCATTTTTGTGGTCCAGTGCTTATACTACAGTGTCACATTAGGACTTCATAGCCTTCTTTAGATATCAGGAAGTACAGCTAATAGTAACTTGTAGCATAGCACTTTCCAAGACAATATTTATCAAAAATAATTATTAACTAATTTGATTTACTGGAATTAAGTGACTACTTAGAAAGAGGAACAGTACTAATACACAACTTTCATTTAGAAACCAATTTTTTTGTTAAGTGTTGTCAAGACAGTTCCGACCCATAGCGACCCTGTGCAGGGTTTCCGAGGGTGTAAATCTTTACGGGAGTAGAAAGCCTCATATTTCTCTCGCGGAGCAGCTGGTAGTTTCGAACTGCTGACTTTGCGGTTTGCAGCCCGATTCGTAACCACTAGAAACCAATTTATTTAACATTATTTAACTCTCTAGTGAATCCACATTCTATAAAGATCAGCATTCTGAAAATGTAATTTCTTCACATTCCCAACAATATAGGAATTGCACACACTTTTTCATGTGGAAAAAAAGAGAAGTAGGCTAATGCATAGTTTTTCAGTGTTTTGTTGTAATGCCATTGCAAATCAATTTAAGAGTGTGTACAGTTCCTATATTGTTGGGAATGTGCAGCTAAAATATAACAATAATTGTGAGGATTGAGCAGGACCAGGTAATTTGTTCTGTTGTGAATTTGTTGTTGTTAGGTGCCATTCAGTCAGTACTGACCCATAGCGACCTTATGCACAGTAGAACAAAACCCTGCCTGATCCTGGGCCAACCTCACTACTGTTGCCATACTTGAGTCTATCAATGCTGCCACTTGGCCAATCCATCTCACTGGGGTCTTCCTCTTTTTTTCTGACCTTCCACCTTACCAAACATGATATCCTTCTCCAGTGACTGGTCCCTCCTGACAATTGTCTGAAGCATGAGAAACGAAGTTTGGCCATCTTGGTCTCCAAGGAGCACTCTGGCTACACTTCTTCCAAAAACGGATCTATTGGCTCTTTCGGCAGCTCATGGCACTTTCAATATTCTCCTCCAATACCATAGGTTTTGGCTGGGCTAGTATTCCCAGAGGAGTCCTGGTGTGGTGCTGCAGGTTAATGTGCTGGACTGCAATGTCAGTTTAAATCTCAAGATCAATGGTTCAAACTCACCAATCGCTCTTAGGAAAGGGTCGCTATGGGTCGTTATGGACTGGACAGCACTTACCAACAATAGTATTCTCAGAGTCTTGGTAGTTGAGATGTGATTGTCCCCATGGTGAGATCTAATACTCTGTATATTAACTCTCCAATGATTAGCTATAAGCAGGCATAGTTAGCTGATGATGGCAGGCTAAAAGCAATCAGTAAATGGAAAGGATGTTTCCTTGGGGGTGGGGCCTGCTTCCAATATAACGGACAGCTAGGCAAAGTTTGCTCGCTTTCTGCTGGGTTTGCATCTTGCATTTGCGTCATCCTCCAAACTCTGGTTCTTTGAACCTGCTCTATTGTTTGCCTGTCTTACTGACTGCTGGAACTGCCTGCTGGTCTTGGTTCATCTGACTCAGACTTGGGGCTCCTGTCTGCCTGCCTGCCTGCCTTCTTGCTGAAACTGCTTGCCTGCTGAACCTGTTGATCTTGGTTCATTTGACCCAGATATGGGACTCTCCCATCTCTACAATTGTGAGCCATTTCCTTGATACAAACGTCTCTTAATATATATGGTAGTGGTGGTGTGTTGTGCAGTCGATTCCAACTCATAGCGACCCTGCACAGTGTTTCCAAGGTTGTGAATATTTATGAGAGCAGAAAGCCTAATCTTTTTCCTACAGAATGGCTGGTAGTTTTGAACTACTAACCTTGAGGTTAGCCTCCTAACTTGTAACCATTATGCTACCAGAGCTCCTTTAATTTATATGTATATAATATATGTTATATATAATATATATATTGCATTAGGCAAATATACTTCACAAGATCAACTTAAAGTGTTCTAGAGCAAAGATGTCAGTTTAAGGACTAAGGTGTGCCTGGCCCAAGTCATGATATTTAATAACATCTCATATGCATGTGAAAGTTGGACAGTGAATTGGAAGATTACAGAAGAATTGATGCATTTTAGTTGTAGTATTGGAGGAGACTATTGAAAGTACAATGGGCTGCCAAATCTGTGTTGGAAGAAGTACACCCAGAGTGCTCCTTGGAAGCCAGGATAGCCAGACTTCATCTCGCATACTTCAGACATATTGTCAGGAGGGACTAGTCCCTGGAGAAGAATATCATGATTGGCAAAGTGTGGGGTCAGAGAGAAAGAGGAAGACTCCAATGAGACGGATTGGTACAGCAGCAACAGTAATGTGCTCAAACATTGCAACGATTGTGAGATTGGCACTGGACCAGGTAGCTTTTTCATTCTATTATGCATCGGGTCACTATGAGTCAGTATTGACTCAATGGCACCTAACAACAGCAGCAGTTACACATATATCAATCCTATAGAGGGTTTCCAAGACTGTAAATCTTTGTGAAAACAGACATCCTCATCTTTCACCTGTGAATCAGTTAATGGGTTTGAACTACTAATATTTTGGTTAACAGACCAACATTTATCCAAAAGCACCACCTTAAAAAATACTAGGAGCTCATTGATGATTCAAGCAGTTTAGATGCTAGCCTTATAACCAGAAGCATGATAACTTTTTACAAGCGGATCCGAACTTTCCTTGATCTACTTGTAAAATAGCCACTGAAAACCCTTGGAACTTAGTTCTACTTTGACACAAATGGGGTTGTCTTGAGACAGAGTTGACTCCATAACAAATTAGTTTGGTTTTTTAAACTAACACTATGTCTAAGTGTCCCTCCGCACTATATCTTTGGCATTCTGACTTCAGAAGGTACAACAAAGGCAGTGGTCAAAATATGAAGGTAGAGTAACAAGACCAGGGAGTTTCTGGGGACTCAAGGATAGGAAAAAATGCACAATCGAACAAGTTTGAAGGTCTTTGGAAACTAAGCTTGTATAACCTTTTACTTTCTTCATGCCTGATGTTCTTGATAAAATCCGACAGCTCATCTGGTCATTGGTCATTTGTGTTCCATGCATCAGATCTAGTCTTGAGATGGTCTTTAAATTGAGGCGGGATATACTCAAGTTTGTACCTTGACTCTTGTGACTTCTTGTAGTTTTCTTCTGCTTCAACTTCAGCTTGCTTCTGAGCAATTGACAGTTATTCCACAGTCGGCCCCTGGCCTTGTTTCAGCTATGATACTGAGTTTCTCCATCGTTTCTTATAGATGTAGTTAATTTGATTCCTGTGCATTCCATGAGTGAGGTCCATGTGTATGGCTGTTTATGTTGTTGAGAAAAGGTATTTGCAATGAGTGTGTCATTGAGCTTGCAAAATTCTATCATGTGATCTCTACCTTTGTCACCAAGGACTACAAATCCTTCCTTTTGTTCCCAACTTTTGCATTCCAATCACCAATAATTATCAATGCATCTTGATTGTAAGCTTGATAAATTTTAGACTGAAAAATTTGGTAGGACTAATAAATTTTATTATCAGCTTTAGTGGCTAGTGCATAAATTTGACTAATAGTGGTATTAACTTGTCTTCCTTGTAGGCATATGGATATGATCGTATCACAGACAGCATTGTACTTGAAAATAGATCTTAAAATGTGCTTTTTGATTATGAATGCGACACCATCTCTTTTCATTTTGTTGTTCCCAGTGTAGTTAACTATATGATTGTATGATTCAAAATACTCAATACCAGTCCATTTCAGCTCACTAATGCCTAGGGTATCAATCTTTATCAGTTCCATTTCATTTCTGATGACTTCCAATTTCCCTAAATTTACACTGTGCAGTCCATGTTCAAAACAACATTCATTTGCTGATGGAACATGCGATGAGAATGAAACAACTGCAAACATTCATTAATATTCTGATTATTCTCCCATGGAGAGCCTAGTGGGTTGAACTGGCAGCCTTGTGATTAGCACAGGCTGATACTTAACCCAATACGCTACCTGGGTTTCTGACTTATGTATGTTTTTGTTGTTGTTGTTAAGTGTTGTCAAGTAGGTTTGGACTCATGTTAACCCTTTATAGGCCTTCCAAGGAGCAGCTGGTGGACTGTGGTTAGCAGTCCAGTGCTCATCCTACAGTGCGACACCATGAGTCTTTCCATTGACATTGTTGTTGCTGTTATTAATTGTACCTGTAAATAATTTATAGTAATTATTTCAAAACATTCAAAGATTTACATAGGTGCTAGTAGCCTTTTTGAAGCTAAATCTGAGGGTAATTTTTTAATGTTTATCTTAGTTTACCGCATCACAGCATTTGACACAACAGACTGTTTCTTCAGCCTTGAAACTTCCTTCTTAGGCTCATTTGGTACCAGTTTTTCTGGTTCTCCTACACCTCTTTTGGCCATTCATTTTCAGTCTATCCTTTGCCTGGTGGTGGTGGTTATGGGCTGTGGAGTCGGTTCCAACTCATAGGGACCCTGTACAGGATTTCCAAGGGAGCAGAAAGCCTTATCTTTCTCTCACAGAACAGCTTATTCTCCATCATTTGTTTTCTTTTCTTCTAAACCCAATCTACATAGGTATTTAACCCACACCAATAGATTCTAGTATAAACTTTATGCTGATTCTTCACTGGGAGCTCTAATCTAGAACGTGTTGCTAAGTGCCTTTGAGTCAGTTATGACTTATAGATATCATGTATAAGGTTTCCAAGGAGCAGCTGATAGACTTGCACCACTTATCTTGCAGTTAGCAGTCCAATGCTCATCTTATATACCACACCAGAATTGGAAGTTTATTACTATCCGTAAGTGGTTGATTGCTGACTATATGAAGGCCGACATCAGGCAGGTTCCCTTGCTTTAAGCCATACATCAGGGGGCAAGTTGTGTAATAGGATGAACCTATAAATCTGAACTTTAGTTTTGATTTTGATGTTATAATTTCCCAGTAGATCAAGTCATTTTTCATTTTATAGACTTGTGAGCTTATCATCATTTCTCCTTGATATAGTTTTCCATCTGGATTTCTTCTTTTTTTTAGTGAGAATGTCATCAATCCTTCATCCAGAATGAACTTGCTGTCATTCTGGATTCCTTTATTTACTACCAACATTTTATTGATCACCAGGTTTTACTGGAGCCTCTTCCTTCACACTTCTCCACTCATTCACTTGATATCTTCTTGATAACCACACTCTTCTAGTAAAGAGACTTACAATTCTCCTGTAGAATAATCACTCGTGGTGACTTGTCTCCCTCACAGTGTTCACACCTCCACCCCCAACAACTCATTCTCCAAGTGCTTCCAGAGCACTCTCTCTAGGATACAAGTCTGGGAATATCACCTCTCAGTGTACATCCTTTAAATGGCTTTCTTATGGTCTACCTCTCCAGGTGGTTAAGATGAAATGCCAACTCCTTAGCAGGGCGTTTTAAGCCTTTAGCATTCAGATTCAGCATTGCTTACAATTCATCCCTTTCTTTGACCACTTCTGTGAAGCATTTTTATTTCCAGCTATACTAAATGAACCACATTTCTCAGCTTTGCCGTGTTTTCTCTTTCCTCAAGGTCTTAACTTTATACATAGCTAAGTCCTTTTCAAACACTTTTTGAATGATCAAACTCTCTGCAGGCAGTTTTTCAAGGATTTGGTGGTGGTGGTGAGGCAGCTAGGGAAGAGACAGACAGAAAGAGAGACAGTGAGAATTAACATTGTTTTCCTAACAATACGTCTAGGATTCAGCTTTCTTATTCTTTCTGACTCTTACATTTTTTAAAGAAAGATTGACATACAAAGCACTTTGGAAATCAAAATAGCAATGCAGAACTCAGTAAGCATTTTTTTTTTTTTCTGGTTCAATGATTTTAAGTTCTCCATTAAAACTTTGTTTACCTCAAGCAGAGACTTCGACACCATTTCAATATTTCAAGAACAACACTGAAAATAAATGATGCTTTTCTGTGACTTTTCATGCTTAATTTTTATGGAAAAGATTTGCAAAACAAATGCAAGAAAAATATCCATCAATGAGAACTATGCTGTGGTTGCGACCCACTGCAGGAGTCTCTGAAAGCTTGTATTCCTTCATCTTCCCCATGGGACACCTGAGATAATTGGCCACAATTTGTTCCTGGACAAATTTAACTGACCTAAATCAATGGCAATTGAACCTACTAAGAGCCATAAATATCAATTTGAGGCAGAACATACTTACCACTAATCAGTGAGTGTTTAATATTGTTATTGTTGTTGTTAAGTGCCATCGAGTTGGTACCAACCCATAGCGACCATACACACAGCAGAACAAAACACTGCCAGTGCTGGGCCAACCTCAGTTTGAGTCCATCGATGCTGCCGCTTGGCCAATCCATCTCGTTGTGGGGTCTTCCTCTTTTCCTCTACCCTTCACCTTACCAAACACGATCTCCTTCTCCAGTGACTGGTCCCTCTTGACAATATGCCCAAAGAATGAGAAACGGAGTTTGGCCATCTTGGCCTCTAAGGGGCACTCTAACTGAACCTCTCCCAAAACGGATCTTTTGGTTCTTTTGGCAGCCCATGGCATTTTCAGTATTCTCCTCCAACATCATAATTCAAATAATAAATTCTTCTACGGTCTTCCTTATTCACTGTCCAGCTTTCACATGCATATGAGGTTATTGAAAATACCATGGCTTGGGTCAGGCCCAGTACAAAATATTGTAAAGATATAAAGCTTTAGTTATACCCAGACAAGGGGTTGCCACGGTTCCTTGGTCTGTTGTTGTTGTTGTTATATGCCATGGAGTTGGTTCCGACTCAAAGCGACCCTGTACAGGGTTTCCGAAGCTGTAAATCTTTAAGGGAGCAGAATTCCTCATCTTTCTCCCACGGAACAGCTGGTAGTTTCAAACTGCTGACCCTGTGGTTCGCAGTCCGATTCGTAACCACTACGCTACCAGAGCTCCTTAGTCTAGAACCTAGAAATTTACTGAGAGAAAGGAGGAGGGAGGATTTACTCAGGCTCAGGAGGAAGCCAGGAGGGGAAACTGATGGAGAAGGAGACCAGTGAGTAAGGAGGCAGAGAAAACAGGAAATAGACAATAGAAAACAAAACTGTCTGTTTTTGAGACTCCTGGAGAGTAGGAGGAGTTCAGAAAGACTTCTGATAAGCAGGTGGTCTTTTGAATACTTTTGTATTTCAAACCAGATTTTTAAGTCTTTTGAGGTTTGCCTGTCAGTAAGTTTTGTAAGCACAGTATTACATTTTCCTAAATGTAGACTGTTTGTCACCTTAAAAGCTGCTGGCCTCATTTGTTGAAAAGAATGAAGAGCAGCTGTTCAAGTGAGGGACCCAATTTTCTCTGTGTGTGAGAACAATCCACTAAATGGCAATCTCATACTTCGCAGATATTCCTGCTGTATGATTTATGAGCCAAACCCCCCGTTAGGAAGAAGGAATCTTTAATGCACAGTTATGACATAATTTCTTCTGCCTGAAATCTGGCAGTCCTTTACCTGAATAATAATTTGCAGCTTTAGCCGGGGTGCACATTTGTACCTGTGGCCATGACTCTGAAGAAAGCCTCCATTGTTTTTCCTTTTGTGTAGGAATCCTCCACATTCATCCATGCCTTCTGAGTTTGCAGTGTTACAAGACTGTGTTCAGATATACAATAAAGTTAACTTTGTCTTCCTTTACGGATACATATGGATCATTCCCTTATGGATATGAAAACACGTAATCCATTTTCCATTGATTTTCTGTGATTCAAGAGCATCCAAGAAGTTTCTTTTTTCCAAAACTATATCCCCCCTAGGATGCTTAAAGAGTTTCAGTAGCGTAGTGGTTGCAAATTGGCCTGCTAACTTCAAGGTCATCAGTTTGAAACTACTAGTCATTCCATGAGGGAAAGATGAGGCTTTCTGCTCCCATAAAGATTCACAGCCTTGGAAACCCTAAACATGGTCGCTATGAGTCGGAACTGACCCCAGAGCACATAACCACCACCATGATAGTTGGATTCCAACCACTAGTGGATCACTTCCTTAAAGCTATTTGTCTTAAAAAATGCAGATTCTGCAAAGTCTATGAATATGAGAATCACCTAATAGTGTAATTTAGGTTTACTTGATCTTATTTTGAAGTCATCAAGCACACATTTTATATTAAAGGTACACTTATTTATTTTGTGAGATGCAAAGATAAATTTTAAAATTATGTATTTCATCCACCTGACTGTGAGTTCTAGGAAGACAAAAGCTAAAATAACACAGTGCCCAGAATGGTAGAATTAAGGAATAGTAATTACTGAATGATAAATACTATTTACAATGGTAAGATGGCGGGTCAGAGAAAAAGAGGAAGACCCCCAACAAGATGGATTGGCCAAGTGGCAGCATTGATAGACTCAAGCATGACAACAGTGGTGAGGTTGGCCCAGGATCCGGCAGTGTTTTGTCCTGCTGTTCATAGGGTCGTTATGAGTCGGTACCGACTTGATGGCACCTAACAACAACAACAGCAACAATATTTACTGAATGAGCCCTGGTGTGGTTCTGTAGGATAAGCATTGAACTGGTAACTGCAAGATCAGCAGTTTAAACTTACCAGCCATTCTTAGAAACCCTACACAGGGTTGCTATGAGTTGGAACAAACTTGATGGCACATAGCACCAACAATTGATTGAATCTATGTGTTAATGTGTTAATGACTCCAGTAAATCCTTGGTACATACAAATATCCATGACCCACCCAGTTCATTTGTTGTTGTTGTTAAGTGCCGTTGAATCAGTTCTGACCCATAGCAGCCCTGTCTTACAGGGTTTCCAAGCAGTGACCGGTGAGCTTGAGCCATGGACCTAGCGATTCAAATGACTTTGGAGTCCAGTGCATTAACCAACAGCACCACACCGTGAAAGGCTTTAAAAGAATATATAGGACTCCTGGGGTGGGGTGGTTGACTAGTGTGCTGGACTGCAAAGTCAGTTTTAACTGCAAGTTTGGCGGTTCTAGCTCACCATCTGCTCCTCAGAAACCCTATACAGAGTTGCTGTGACTATGAGTCAGAACTATGAGTCACTAGGACTTTGAGTCAGAACTGGCTCAACGGCACTTAACAACAAACTCAACAACAACAACATAGAGGATATAAGGAGGCCTGGTGGCACAGTGGTTGAGCACTGAGCTACTAACTGAAAGGTCTGTGGTTCTAACCTACCAGCTGCTCCCTGGGCAAGGATGTAGCAGTTTGTTCCTGTAAAGATCTAGCCTTTCCTATAGGGTCTGTATGAGTCAAGATTAACTAAAAAACTACAGGCTTTTTTTTTTTTTTTTTTTTTCCATCATAGAGGATGTATCATTTACTTTTATTTTGGGGTCAGATTTAAGGTAGTTTTCAGGAAAGGCTTATGGAATTTGTATTAAACAATAAAGTCAAAGACCCAGATATTATTTTGAGGAAATAGCTAGTCCTGAAGTATAGGCTAGAGTACCAGGTTAGTACAAATGGTTGACACTCTTGGCTACTAGCTGAAAGTTGGTCACTTGAATCCAACCTGAAGTGCCTCAGAAAAAGGGCTGGTATTCTAATTACAAAAAAAGTGACCCACTAGTGACTGGAATCCATGCATTGAAGATCCCCTGGAGCACAGTTCTACAAAGACACACGTGGTGTTGCCATGAGTCAGAATGTACATAAATGGTACAGCTTTGAAGCATGGGGTGGGAAATGGAAAACAAACTTATAATCATATTTTTCTTAAAAGTATATTATAAAGATTTATAAATAGCTTGTAAAGTAACGTGGACATATTTCCTAAAATAAGCAGTAAGGAACTACTGAAGATTTTAGGCAAGAACATGACTTAATTTTGTAATACTATGAGCTTGTTGGATGTCTTCTTGTTGTTGCTGTTAAGTGCCATCGGGTCACTTCCGACCTATAGAGACCCATGTCCAGCACATTTGCCCATGTGCCACAAAACACAAAATGTTTGAGGGCAAAAGGCAGATCTTGCTTACAGCACACACTAAGAGTGGCCTATTATTGGACTGCAATGTCGGTTTGAACCACAAGTTCGGCGGTTCAAGTTCACCAGCTGCTCCTCAAAAACCCTACACAGGGTCAGTGTGGGTCAGAACCGACTCAAGGGCACTTAACAACAACAAAAATTGTTGAACTGCCAGCCTTGCGGTTCAAACCATATTTGCCATCAAGCACATTAAGCCACAGAGCACACTTAATCCAAGAAGAGTATTATCTAAATTGTTCTTTGGATTCTGACTGTCTACATAACCTAGTAGATCTGCGTTCACCTTTTTCTGGGTCCTTTGTGATTTTAATTAGATCAGGCATTTGGTAAATATATTCAGATCATCCTGAATAGGCTTCCTTGGTGTAGGGCTTGCATGACCATTGCTCTGCAGATGATGCAAAGGGGATGTGTAAAACTTAAGACAGCTGTGGTAGAAAGACATGGCCCCAGTGGAGGAGGAGAAAAATCGGCAGGATTTATTCAGTGAGAAAATAATTGCTTGAAGGAGGTGTTCTTTAAATATAAAGCAAAACCACTGCCAAGGAGGCTGTGATTATTTTTCAAATGACTTTATTGTTAGTACCATTCCCTGTGTCTTCTAAAATCTCAGGTCAATGTTGAGAAACCCGGCCATGTTAAAGAGCAGAAACTCCCACTCAGTTGGTTCTTGCTCTTACTAACTCTAAGTGGTGTCCAGGATTGAGATGAATGTGTTCATAGACATTAAATGGGATTTACATGAACTTTCTTTTGACTTCCCACTCTAAAGACTTAGAAAGGACTCCTTTTATAAATCACGGGTTAAGTGGGCAATGTCTCCTTTAAAGAGACTGCTCAACAGCACAAATGATTAGATTCAATGTTTTAGAATTTGTCTTTTTTTTTCCAGATGGATAATTGTTAGAATGCTTTTAAGACTAGTTAAATGAAAAGGCAATTATGAAGAAGGAGATGG
Source organism: Chrysochloris asiatica (assembly GCF_000296735.1). Lineage (NCBI taxonomy): Eukaryota > Metazoa > Chordata > Mammalia > Afrosoricida > Chrysochloridae > Chrysochloris > Chrysochloris asiatica. The sequence goes on from NW_006408700.1 coordinate 1,007,979, forward strand.
ACAAATTTGCCTTCGTTTTGATTAGAATGTTTAAGCAATTTTAGTATTTGTTGTGTACTCCTCCTGTTAATCCTTTGTTAAAATGTTCTTGAATAATACATAGGAATAAAGCATGCATTACAGAGTAAGTCATTGTTGTAATTAGCCTTTGGTTGTGCAAATTTAAAATATCTGTGTTTATGTAGCTACAATGCACCAACCACTAAAGCCAGTGAAGATGAAATAGAAGAATTTTACCAACTTCTTCAGTCTGAAATCGATCAAACATGCAATCAAGATGTATTGCTCATTACTGGTGACTGGAATGCAAAAGTAGGGAGCAAAGAGGAAGGAC
>NW_006408700.1:1010587-1021044 GCF_000296735.1 Chrysochloris asiatica
GGTGGTGAGGTTGGCCCAGGATCGAGCATTGTTTCGTTCTACTGTGCATGGGGTCGCTATGAGTCGGTTCCGACTCGATGGCACCTGACAACAATGTAGCTACAATAAGAATGTAGCTTCTGACTGGTTAAGGTATGTGTTTATCTGCCTTTTTTCGTTTTTGCCACTCATTTAAATAAAGAGGAACCAAATACAGAAATGTTAACAAAAATTTCCTTTGAGTAACAGAAATATGCTAGAAGAAAATAATGGCTAATAACCTACAGCACTATTTTATATTCAACATCATTCCATTTGAATGCTTTTAATTCAATAATATTAAAATATTTTTAAAATTGCATAGTTACACTAGATATTGTCCAGACTTGTGAATCAATGCAATAAAATCAATAGCCTATTCTCTAGGAATATTGCAAAAATAACATTTTCATATCCCTAATAAATGGGTAGGGTAATTTGTGAAAGTGATATTTAACTGTATTTTTTTGCATAAGACATCTTGGTTGGCTACAAAAACTTCATTAAGTAGGACAAGCTCTTGTCTAAAGTTGCTTGTCACTTAATTCACATAGTATTTTAAAACTATTTTGCAACAGAAGACTAGTTTTTGAATTAAACATAAAAAAGGAGTCATTGCTGTTAAGAATCTTACAGAATATTCTATATCTCACTTTAATAATATAGAGTTGAAATAGTAAAAGGATACTTTATGAATAAACAAGCAAGACTCCTTAACTTTGATCCCAAGAAGACCCTTTCCTTTAATATGACGAGGTACTGAAAAGCACTAGTATGGGAGGGATCTCAGTGTCTAAGTATTTGAAGACATTTTTGTCCCGTCATTACGCAGCACCATTTGAAAATTGTTGTTGTTGAGTGCTGTTGACTCAGTTCGAACCCCTAGCTACCCTGTATAGGGTTTTTGAGGAGCAACTGGTGAACTTGAACAGCTGACCTTTTGGTTCAAATCGACTTTGCAGTCCATAGCATTAACCCATTAGTGCCACACTAGGATTGGCACAAATCAAATGATGTGAGCATTTCAGAAACAAGGAACTAAGTAGAATGGGTATTTGTGTCAAAAAGCTAATCTGGAGGAGAAAAAAACAATGTAAATATCACAGTAGTTCAGAGACCTGAAATGTCATCATTTTTTGTTTTTTTTTGTTTTTTTTTTTTCCATTTAAATAGGATTACATTAGACTCTGTAAGGTGGCTGAAGTTTAACTTGAATGAGGGGAGAGCACAGCACATTTAGGTGAGTGAATAACAGCCAGAGGATACCAGGCATGTTCATGGGGCACTTTGTACTTTCAGGGACTCCAGAAGGGCATTAGAACTGGGTGACAAGATAGAAAATGATGTTCATATCATAGATTTCTCTCTCCTTTCCTTTCCATTCTCTTTCTTTCCCTTTCCTCCTTTTCCTCTTTTTCCTTTCCATACCTTTCCCTCCCTTCTTATTCTTCCCAACTCCTCTTTCACTCTCAACTGGCTTCCAGTTCTCTCTAATGCTCATGTATTTCCCCAGCTCTGGTAATGCAGTGGTTACGAATCGGGCTGTGAACCGCAAGGTCAGCAATTCGAAACTATCAGCTATTCCAAGGGAGAAAGATCAGGCTTTCTGCTCCCATAAAGATTACAGCCTCGGAAACCCTGTACAGGGTCACTATGAGTCGGAACCAATTCCACTGCACATCACAACAACAACAAAGTTCTCAGTGGATCTTCACTGCCTATCTAATGATCTCTAGAGTTCTCCACGATGTAGCTTAAACCACCCTTTTCCCTAGTTACCTTCTAGTGAAACAATGATCATCATGTTTTGTAACAAAACCTCCTGATTCCTACCTTTGAAATTTTTATCTCAATCAATTTCTGCTTCTTTTCATGCTGCACTCCCTTTCTAATATTGAAGTTTTATTTTTAAAATTTAGATCCAATGCCCCTGAAATTCTATAGCTATTTGCTATGTTGTTGTTAGACTGTTAGGTTCTGTCAAGTTGGTTCTGACTCATAGCAACAGAATGACTCAGAGTATAACAGAATGAAATCTTGTCTGGTCCTGTGTCCCATCACTTGTTGATAAATTTGAACCTATTGTTGTAGCCACTGGGCCAATCCATCCCATTGAGGGTCTTCCTTTTTTTGCTGACCCTCTGCCTCTACCAAGTATGATACCCTTCTCTAGAGATTGACCCTTCTTGATAACTTGTCTAAAGTGAGAGAAAGTCTTGAGTTCTTCACTTTTAAGAAGCATTCTGGCTGTCCTTCCAAGACAGATTTGTTCATTTTCTGGAAGTCCATTATATATTCAGTGCTCTTTGCCAACACCACAATTTGAGTGTTTCAATTCTTCAGCCTTCCTTTTCATTGTCCAAATTTCACGTTTATATGAGATGATTGGAGATACTTGCCTCATGGCTAGGGCCAAGACACTAATATTTAGGATATCAATCTTCAAGCATTCCATTCATCTTTTTTACAACTTCCAACTTTTATTAATTCATAATTCCTGTCTGCCATGTCTCAGTTACTAATGAATGGCTCCAGCTACTTCTCATTTTCAGCCATTCCACATTAGCAAATGAAAGTTCCTAAAGCTCTTCTCCATCCATGTCATTAAGGAGAGAGCTCTTCCCTAGTCACAGTTTGACTATCTTCTAACCTGAGGAGCTCATCTTTCAATGTTATATCAGACAATGTTGGACTTTGCTGTTGTTGTTAGGTGCTGCCGAGTCAGCACTGACTCATAGCGAATAATTTTCTTCAGAAGTAGATTTTCAGGTCCCTTTCCTCTGTTTTAGTTTGAAACTCTGCTGAAACCTGTCCACCATAGATGACCCTGTTGAATTTAAAATACCGATTGTATGCTTTTGGCATCATAGCAACATGCAAGTGAACACAAACCAACACATTGATAGACAGCTGGTGGTGCTTTGCTATACTATTCCATATAATTTATTTTAAAAGTTCTGGATTGTACTCTTGCATAATTAGCAGCCATTTCATTCTAGTCAATATTAGTCTTGTGAAGCCAGGAATTATTGTTTACACATCTTTTAATTTTATAATAGACGACAGGAGGAGCGACTTAGAAAGTGTCTATGGTAAAACCGTTGATGCTAGATAAAGCCATTTGAAATATTTTAAACTTTATCCAGTAAGACTGTGGTTTTTCAATGTGGGCTTTTGTGTGTGTGTGTGTAAAATAACATAATAATGTTATCAGCCTAGAGTTACTTTAAAAATGTTTTTAAACTCATAGTTATTGTTGTTGTTAGTTGCCATTGGATCAATTCTGACTCTTGGTGACCCCATGTGTGCACTGTTACATTTGGCATCCCCCTTTCTGCTCCCTCACGTCCCCTCAGTAGCCATTTTCTGCCAGCTTGCCTGGAGTTTTGCCTTGAGTATTTTCAGTTGCATATTCAACCACTCAAGTAGACTGCTTTGCAGATTGGTGGAGCTCCTTCTCTATGCAGCTCCCTCATTTATGTGCTCACCTTTTGCAAATGTCTTGAGCTTTGGCTACCCTGCACTCAGACTCGGGTTTTTCTACCTACTGAAATGTCAGTTCTCTTTGGGCTCCACTTCATGGTCCTGGGATTTGGACAATGCTCCCCAACCGAAAACCCTTGACGTTAATATGCTGATTATGTATGTGGTCCCTTTCTCAAAGGTCACAGATCTGAGCTATCTGTTTTCCTATTCTTGAAACCAGTCACTCCATATATTTTGTCCAGTTGTATTGTTGATGACAATGAGAGCTTACATCTGATAATTTGGTGTGCTGTTAAGTGAGTGTCATCGATTCAGTTCCAATGCATAGTGACCCTGTATAGGGTTTCCAAGTTCCTGTAAATCCTTATGGAAGTAGAAAGCATCATCTTTCTCCTGAAGAACTGCTGGTGGGCATGAGCTACTAGTGGATTTGAACCACCAACCTTGTGGTTCACAGTCTAGTGTTTATCCTCCAGAGCCACCATGTTCCCACTAATAACTGTTACCTTTCCATAACTATTATACTGATAACTATCTGCAATCCAAATTATCTTATTTGCTAAAATGGCCTCCCAAGATATTTTTTATTTGTTTGCTTGCTGTCACATTGAGGAAGCATTACACCAAAGTCTTGCCTGGGTTTACCAACCTTACTCAATTAATAGATGTTTCCCTTGATTTGTGCAGATAATCTTGGGTCCAAACTCCAAAAACTAAACTTGTAGCTGTCAAGTCAATTCCATCTTACACTGACCCATGTGTTACAGAGTAGAACTGTGCTCCAGAGAGTTTACAGGAGTAAATCACGAGGCCTTTTTCTCACAGTGCCACCGAGTGGCTTGGAACCACCTACCTTTTAGTTAGTTGTTGTTAAGTACCAAAGAGTCAGTTCTGATTCATAGCGACCCTGTATAGGGTTTCTAAGGAGCATCTGGTTAATTTTCACTGCTGACCTTCTAGGTTAAACTGACCTTGCAGTCTAGTGCATTATCTTGCCATGCCATGCCCCATTTGTACCGCCCAGGTACCCATTAGGTCCAGGGTGGTATCATTTTTCTTTCCTGAAAGCCTAAGTATTTTCTACTTAATGAATGATATCTCCTTCATCTTAATTTTACCTACTATTATTTTTCACATTTGCATTTATTTATTTGTAATATCAACCTCACCTGTCTTTTCTTGCCATTGGGTCATGCTTTCTTTGGCTATAGGTATTTTATTGTGTAGACAAGACTTGGCTCATATTTCTAAAGACACTCAAACATTTACTAAAGCAACAACCAAGGGATCTTTGGAAGAATTACTTTCTCATTATTTGTGCTTTATTCATATTATTTTAGCATGAGTTTCTTCTAACTTCTGTGACTGCTAATTTCATAGTAAATCACATTCCCAGCCTATCTCATGACCAAGTGTAACAGCAGGTAAACTAACCAGAGACTCAGGATCTTAACTTCAACTGTAGTTCTGCTCCTATCAGGGGGTAGGATGTTTAAAAAAAAGAACACATTTGGTCTCTGCATCCAAATCTTTAAAGGAATAGCTTGGGCTAAAATGCTCTGTAATGCCTCTTTCAACTGGGATGCTATTTTGGATGTTAAAGGCACCGGGAAGCTTCTCTTTTCCCAACCTAGTTCAGACTACTAAAGAAGTGATCATTATTAAAAATGGTCCTTTACAATAGGCAACAAGGGCTAAAATGTGACAGGAGGGGGAAATTCATTTTTTAAAGTTTAAAGTGCTTTAACAACGTAATTTTCTCTTACACTTATTATGTATTTTAGGGGCCAAACCTTGACTTGTTAGTTTTTATTTTGTTGCTGTTCCCTGTGATATCTCATACATGGTAGACCCTAAATGCTTTTATATTTTTATGATTTGCATATTTATAGGAAACATGGAGTATGAAAGCTGAAATCACTTCATTGAGAAAAGAATTACAGGTTTTCTCTTTTCAGAATGTGTCCTTAATGTATCGCTTGAATGAAAGAAAAGGAACTCACTAAAGCAAGTAAACAAATCCTTTCAAATTAAAGTTGAGCAACCAATTAAAGAAAGAGAATCAAATCCTCAACATTCTATATGTATTAATCCAGAAAATTGTTGTTGTTGTTGTTGTTGTTGTTGTTGTTGTTAAGGGCCGTTAAGTCAGTTCCCACCCATATTGACCCTGTATAGGGTTTCCAAGGAGTGACTGGTGAGCTTGAACCACTGACTTTGCACTTCAAACAGCATTGCAGTCTGGCGCATTAACCCACAGCGCCACACCAGGACTCCAGAAATAGTTGAGCCAAATACTGTTTTAGGCTAGTGCTCATGCTATACGAACAGGAACATTCTCCATGTTACAGAAAAATACTTTTTTGGGTTTGTGTCTATAAAGGGTCATCAAGCTTGAACAAGATGGAATTAACTATGTAACAAAAATATATCTAATATGAAATATTAGATCTCAAAATGAACCATATAAAATGTACAAAAACATTACTAGAGTGCTAACAGCGACATGATCTAATTGTTGATATAAATATATTCACTTGTACCTTCACCTCTAGGCAAAGTGCATGCAGTTGCCTTTGAGTCTAACTTCTGTGATTGCTAATTTCATAGGAAGTCTAATGGATAGCCTAGCTCATGACCAAGTGTAACAGCAGTAACTGGTAAGTGACACAGGATATTAATTTCAACTGCTCTTAACAGGTGAAGGATATCTAGAAAATAACACACTTGGTCTCTGCATCCAAATCTTTAAAGGAATACTTTAGACAAGATGCTTTAAATTCCCATTTGTGTTGTGTTCAGCCAATGAGTTTAGCCCTTGACACATTAGCAGAACTCACACAACAAGGAGCTGGAGATTTGCTTGCACAGTTGGGCTTGTCCTCCTATATTTCTGTGGTTACCACCAGCAGAGCTTCTCCTGGGCATTCTGTATGTAGGATGAACACAGATGGAACAGAGCTGAGCCCAGTGTATAACAAGTCCAGCTTGAACCAGAGATTTTCCACAGAGCCCAGCTTAGGTAAGCTGATCTCACTCCCCTGCAAAATGTGAATAAGGATAAATGATTGCTGTTGAAGTCCTGATATTTGGGGTGTTGGTTTTTATCACTAGTAGATAGCCCATAAAAAATGAAACCAAATCCATTGCCATTGAGTCAATTCCGACTCACAGAAATCCTATAGGACTGAGTAGAACTGCTCCGTGAGTTTTCAAATGGAGCTCTGGTAGGTCAGTGGTTACGAGTTCGGCTGCTAACCTCAAGGTCAGCAGTTTGAAACTACCAGCCATTCCACAGGAGAAAGATGAGGCTTCCGGCTCCTATAAAGATTTATAGCCTCAGAAACTCTATACAGGGTCTCTATGAGTCAGAACCAGTTCTCTGGCACATAACCAACCAATCAACCAACCAATAAGTTTTCAAAGATGCAAATATTTATGGAAGCAGACTGCCACATCTTTCTCCAATTGAGCAGCTGGTGAGTTCAAATCACCAACTTTTGGGATAGCATCTAAGTCCTTTAAGCATTGCATCACCAGGATCCCAAATAACCAGTATCTAACTAGAATGTAAGAGGAAGGCTCCCAATGAGATGGATTGGCCAAGTGGCAGCATCGATGGACTCAAGTGCGGCAACAGTAGTGAGGTTGGCCCAGGATCAGGCAGTGTGTCATTCTGCTGTGTATAAGGTCGCTATGAGTTGGTGCTGACTCGACGGCAATCTCACAACAACTAGAATGTAAAAATAATCAGCTACAAGTCCCAAAGTCCTAAGTTAGGGAAGTTGTATGTATACATGACTCGGTTTTAAGTTGCATGTATATATGACTCCGTTTTATGCTGTTGGATTTGTGGAGATTTTCAGCAAGTGGCCCTGTGAGCTAAATAAGCACAAGTACATGGACTGGCGTTTCTCTGACATACTCATGCAGAAAGGGGCTCATTCTCTGCCCTCGCTAGCCATGTTTGTCTTGCAATTTAAAATCAATTTAGCAGGATCCAGAAGGGTTATTTGGGTATTTATTTTCTGTGTCAACTCATACATCCTTAGAAAAGGGTTGGAAGGAAATGATAATAGCTCAGATTTATTGAACACTACTATTTCCCACTTTTGTAGATGAAAAAAGTAAGACACATATCAATGAAGTAATAGCCCCTAGTCTTAGAGCTAGTGAGGGGCATAACATAGTCACAACCAGGCAGCATGGCTTCAGGATCTGTTTGCATCCCTATATTGCAGCATTGGAGGATTTCAGGTCTATGACTCATACATTACTCACAAAAAATACAGAAATATCTGACTTGTCAGTATTCAGTCTTTCAGAAATATCAAATAGCTCAAAATTGACTTTCGAATGCCTTTGTTTTGGCAATTCAAGGTTTGCTGAAGACAGGAGTTCCGAGTCTGCCTCTTGTGACCAGTCTGTATGGATTACCTGTTTGGGATTCTGCCCATTACAGTAGGCAGGTGAACAATACAACCAAGAGCAGCACACAGCTATAGGAACCTGGAGGCACTGGTCTTGGAAGGCAGGTGAAGGGTCTTAAAACTTCATCATGAAAAAACTGAGGGTCACATATCTATCTTTGTAGCTGACCAAGAAATGTTTTTTAAATGATGATATTAATATAGGTAATAATAGGAACACTAGTCTTCTGTCAGGTTGCCATTCTGTTATGGTTTGCATGTTGCTGTAATGCTGGAAGCTATGTCATCAGTATTTTAATTACCAGCAGGATATATCCGTAGTGACAGGTTTTAGCTAAGCTTTCAGACTAAGACAGACTAGAAAGAAGAAAAGGCACATTACTACTGAATGTTTAACCACTGAAAACCTTATGAATAACACTGGAACACTGTCAGACAGCAGAATAGTGAACATTGAAAAATGATGAAGGGCACCAGAAAATTGTCAGATAAAGGACTAGAAGAGGGGACCCTCAGGTTGGAAGGCATTCAACATATGACTAGGAAGAGCTGCCTCCTTAAAGTAGAGTTGACCGTGATGGCATGAATGAAGTAAAGCCTTGAGGACCTTCTTTTACTGATGGGGCACAACTCAAAATTAGGAGAAACATCTGTAAACAACCATTTATATTCAGAACATGGAATATACAAACTATGAATCTAGGAAAATTGGAAGGTGTCAAAAATGAAAAGGAATACAAAAAGATGAATATTCTAGGCATTAGTGAGCTGAAACGGACAGCTACTGTTTCACACTCATATAGTTTATATTGCTGAGAATGACAATTTGAAGAGGAATTGTATCACATCCATCATCAAAAAGAACATGTCAAGATCTATCACGAAGTATAATGCTATCTGTGATAAGATAATAGCCATATTATTGCAAGGAAGACCTGTTAACACCTATTATTCAAATTTGTGCACCAACCCATAGACCTTGCTATTGTTGTTGTTGTTAAGTGCTATAGAGTTGGTTCTGACCCATATCGATCCTCTATAAGGTTTCTTAGGAATGGCTGCTGGGTTTGAACTGCCAACATTGTAGTTCAAACTGACCTTTTAGTCCACCGCATTATCCTGCAGTGCCACACCAGGATTCCATGAAGACTTTATAAAGATTAAACTGAAGAATTCTACCAGCTTCCTCAGTCTAAAATTGATCAAACATGCAGTGAAGTATTGATGGTTACTGGTGATTGGAATACTAAATCTGTGGGCAGAAAAGCTCCATATTGTCAGTCAAAACAACGTCGGGACAGTCTATGGAACAGACCATCAATTGCTCATATGCAAATTCAAGCTGAGCTGAGGAAAATTTAAACAAATCTATGGAAGACAAAATTTGATGTTGAACATATTCCATCTGAATTTAGAGATCATCTCCAGAGCAGATTTGGTGCACTAGCTACGAATGACCAAAGACCAGAAGACTTGTGGTATAATGTAAAAAATATCATATAGGAAAAAAGTAAATTGTCAGTAAGAAGACAAGAAAGAAGGAGAAGACCAAAATGGATGTCAGAAGAGATTCTGAAACTTGCTCTCTAGCACAGAGATGCTAAATCAAATGGAAGAAATGAGGAATTAAAAAACTCAATGAGGAATTAGAAACTCAAAAAGTAAGAACACAGCATTTCTCAAGCTGAGGAAACTAAAAAAAAAAATTCAAGCCTTGAGTTGCAATATTGAAGAATTCTATGGGCAAAATATTGAATGATGCAGAAAGCATCAAAAGAAGATGGATAGCATACACAGAGTATGCACTGTACCAAAAAGAAATGGACAATGTTCAACCCTTTCAAGAGATTGCATGTGATCAAGAGATAATGGTTCTGACGGAAGAAACAGGTGCAGTAATGGCATTGGCAAAGAGCAAGACTCTAGGAATTGATTTAATACACATTGAAATATTTAAACAAACTGATGCAGCACTATAGACGCTTACACATCTATACCATGAAAATGGGCAACATTGTGGAAAAATAGTGTTCTGGAACAGTTAATAGTACCCATGAGGAATTGGTACAGAGACTAAGAGACAGCTGTTTGTGGAGGGCCGGCCTCGACACGGGGGTTCGGTTCACGAAGGAGGGAGATCTGGCGGCGACAGAGATAGAGAAAGAATACATACAAAGACACAATAAGAGAGACAAGAAGACACCCTGAAACCAGAGTGGATGCGTAACTGGCGTCAGACAGATCCTGCATTCTAAACATTTTGGCTATGCATGCCGTTTGCACACCTTGCCAACTGCAATTCCTGCCCGTACTGCAAGCCGCAACACATGGCCTGCAAGCCGTAATGCATGCGGGCTTCGGTCTGTGCCCCAGTTTTATTTCAGGGAGGCGGGACTTATTAATATGGGGTACAGAAGTGAAATGTGACTAACCGTTCAACACAGGACACAAGGATTTACAGGTACAAATTCTAAAACATACATCACAAATTGTCTTGATAATCTAACATCCTTAATTTTCCAG
>NW_006408700.1:1022154-1032328 GCF_000296735.1 Chrysochloris asiatica
CCCTCACCACTAGCCTAATAAATAACGTGACAAATGGATAAACTATGAAAGTTGTCAAATATTTTATTTTTCTTGGATCCATTATCAACACTTATAGTAACAGTGGTCAAGAAATCAAACAATGTATCACATTAGGCACATCTGCTGCACAAGACCATTTTAAAGTGTTCAAGAGCAAAGTATGAGGAATAAGGCACACATGACCTAAACCATAGTATTTTCAATAGAATCATATACATGTGAAAGTTTGATAGTGGTTCAGGAAGGTAGTCAGTGGAAGAATTGATGCATTTGAGTTATAGCGTTGGAGAAGAATATTAGAAGTATCATGGACTGCTAGAAGAACAAACAAATCTGTGTTGGAAGAATTACAGTCATAATGCTCCTCAGAATCCAAGGCTCCATGGTGAGACTTCATCTCTCATATCAGGAGGGACCAGTGCCTGGAGAACGATGTCATGGTAGGTAAAGTGGAAGACCCCCCAATGAGATGGATCGGCACAGTGTCAGCAATGGGCTCAAGTTCAGCAAGGAATGTGTGGATGATGCTTGACCAGGCAGTGTTTTGTTCTGTTGTGTTTAAAGTCACTATGAGTTGGAACCAATTCAACAGCACCTTAAAATAACAGCATCAACGGCACCTTAAAATAATGAAATCCAGATAGGTCTCTTGTGATACAATAGTGAATAATGTTATCAGGACTGATTGTGAGGGTTGGAAATGTAAAGGTAGATGTTTTATAGTAAGGAGGGGAGTGATTAACTTTTCAATCTAGGAGCGGAGGTCTCTGGGACCATCAAGGGAGAAAAGCAGAGAGCGGGACTGTACCCAGAGAAGCAATGATGCCTGAAATGGAGCCAAAGATGATGATGTGGAGCAATGGAGCAGCTGGAGACTTTAGATTCAGAGAGGGAGAGCGACTGTGTGCTGAAGACCTGAGGGGCACGGGGGAAGGATTGCATGGAGGGGATTGTAACCATGTCAATGAGACGATATATGATGGAATGATTGTAAAAGTAATATTCTCCCATGTAAACTATCACATAATTCACAATAAATCATTAAAAAAAATAACAGCATCATAATTTTATTGATGGAGATGGGTAGAGGCATCTTTGAAGTTATTTATTTTTTTATGTTATTTTTTTAAAGAAAGACAAATGTCCTCCTAAACCATTTTTTTGCATTTGCTTGATGATTACAGCTGTTGTTATCTGCAAACATATCATGAGAGAGCACCTGTACATAATGGAGTCTTCTTTGTCCTGGTTTCCAAAATGCTAATGGGTACTTCATTACACTAGCAATACCAAGTGAGGCTTTTAAAATTCTTTGCTGTGAGTTTTGGGATATATAAATATTGGATATTTTAGCTTCAGCCACCATGCTTCTTACTTCATGATGGATAGTTCTTTGGGATAAAATAGGATATATATTGAACCATTCCTGTGTCTAGAACCTCAGCCAGAAGACAGATAGTCCATGACAGTTACTTCAGAGAACTCATTTTTCTTCTTTCCGCACAGAGAATTTTAAAGATAGAAATTAATATTATCGAGTCAAATTTCTATTCACTACTTGAATTTTTTCTCATGGAAGAATGCACCATTTCTGGGTTCTATCCAGCCTCACACCTAATAAATTTACTTGGCTGTCTCAAACTTTTTCCTACTAGCTGCTTACTGGTTTCCATCCATGGTGACCCCATGTGTATCATAGTAGAATTGTTTTTCACAGTTTTCAATATCTGACTTTTTGGAAGTAGATTGCTAGAGCTTTCTGTTGTGCTGCCTATGGGTTGACTAAAGTTGTTAGTGTTTAGTTAACTGCCATGGCCTTAACTACACTGCTAAGGGTCTCTGCCTCAAACTTAATATCTCACAAACCAAACTCTTGTTCATTTCCCCCACATCTGTCATCCACCTGTTGCTCAGTCAAGAATAAAGAACTGTTCTTAATCTTCCCCTCTTCATCCTTTAAATCCAGTTCATCATCAAGTCTAACTCTAAATATCTCTTGGGTGTCTTTACTTCCATATGCGTCTGCTCTCACAAACTGAATCCTAAGTACAATAATCTCTTGCCCAGACTGTTCAATTGTTGTTGTTAATTGCCGTCGAGTCAGTTCAGACTCATAGCAAACCTGCATAGAATTTCCGAGAAGTGGCTGGTGGATTTGAATCGCCACCCTTGAGATTAGCAGTCTAGTGCTTATCCTTCTGCACCACATTAGACGTCCAGACTGTTCAATAACCCCTGACTCATTTCTCTGGTTATATATTCTATTCTTCAGTTTGTTCTTACAACAATCGGCCTAGTAGGATTTTTATTTTTTTCCCATGCAAATAAGATCTTTCCCTCCATTCTATAAAAATCAGTAGATTCACATGTGCTTGTTTTTGTAGTTATTGTTAAGTGCTAGCGAATCAGATCTGATTCAGAGTAACCCTGTTCTCTGAAGAGTTTCTGCAGAGTGACTGGAGGGTTTGAGACACGGACTTTGTGATTTGCAATCCAGTACTTATGTTACAGAGCCACAAACGAAGGTACCCTCAAGTTGGTTTCAAATCATGAGGACCCTGAATAGAGTTTCCAAGGAGCAGTTGGTGGGTTTGAACCACTGACCTTGTGGTTCAAACTGACCTTGCAGTCCAGTACATTATCCTGCAGTGCCACACCAGGATTCCAAGAAAGCCTATATACAACAGAACAAAACACTGCCAATTCTGCACCATCCTAGTTTTTATGTTTGAGTTCATTGTTGCTGCGATGTTGAGAAAAAGGTATTTTCAACAAATGAGCCATTGGTCTTGTAAAATTATATCATGTGATCCCTGTCATCATTTCTGTCACTGTGGCTATATTGTCCCCACAATTGATCCTTCTTTGATTGTAGTTTTTGCATCCCAATCACCATTAATTATCAATATATCATATTTTCATGGGTGATCAGTTTCAGACTGTAGAAGTTGGTAAACTCTTCAATTTCCAAATTTTTGGATTAGTGATTGGTGGGTAAATGTGTGAATAATATTTATATCAACTGGTCTTTCTTGTAGGTGTATGGGTATTATCTTGTTACTGACAAATTGTACTTTGGGATAAATCTTAAAATGTTCTTTTCAATAATGAATTGATGCCATTCTTTTTCAATTTGTCATTGGTTTCTACCAGGCTATATGATTGTCAAAGTCAAAATAGCCAATGCCAATTCATTTAGCTCACTAATACTAAGTTGAATTGTAATGTATCTCCCTTTCAACATCTTATGACACTTTAGGGCATTCAAGCTACGTATAATCTACCTTTGACAGGATTATATTATGCCATCACAACTGAATCAATACTGAATTCATCAATACATCTTGTGTTAAAAATGAATTCAAAGTACTTTAGACTCTAAAAGTTCTATAACTCTTAATTATGTAAAATAGTCATTATAGATATATGACTGCGATAATTAAGAATTTTTAATTTCCCCCAAATTTTCAAAAGTTGTCTGTTCTAAGAACACTAAATATTCAAAAATGTAAAAAAGGAAAAGAGCTAAATAAGAATATAGTTATTCTCATTACCAAATATTACTTTTCTTTAAAATAGTTTTACTTTAAATAGCAAGCTATATTAAAATAACATCCTGAAATAATTTTGCTTTTAAATACCATGCTACCTTTAACTAGTACCTTCTACTTGCTTACTTTAAAAATTTTAATTGGTCCATAAAATTGCAAGGTTTTTCTACAATATAAATCAAAGTACTATTGTTTTATTAAAGCCAATAAAAATTTATTCATTTTATAACTGAGTCCTGGTGTCTCTTTAAGAATGAATTCTTAAGATTGTGTCAATATGTCAATGTGTCATCAGAGAAAGATGCATTCAGTTCAGAGTTTCAGTGTAGTGATAGAAAGAACTGCCTGTTTAAATGTAGGAAAGGAACTGAACAATTGGAAAGTTCAGATGTTAGACATTTTTTGCTGCAAGGGACTTGAAAACAGGCCTTTAAAAATGTGACCCAAAATGCACCGATGACCTCTGCTAGTTACAAAGAAACCATACTGATAAAAATAAAGTTCTGACAGAATGTACTGCTACTGAAAAATCTAAAAACTGACAGTTTTTATACAGATTTTGTACGAAACAGCAACAATGACAATGAAAATAATGTTAAATGGCAGGCATATTATCCCTCCAGGGGAAAATATAATGAAAATCAAACATTTTGCAATGTGTAAACATGAAATGAAATGTTGGAATGAGCAATTATTCTTTAAATTTGATTCAGAAGAAGGGAAAAAAAAAAAAAAAAAAAAGCCCACAGCTTCAGAGGTTTGGAAGAAACTTTTGGTTAAAAGACTCTATGTTATTGCTTCAATTTCGATGTGAAGCCATGGACTGTTGGACAAGACAGTTTTGTGTGTGCATGTGTGTGTTTTTGCTATTCCTTTTTTATTTAAAAGTAAGTTATTTGTTTTTGTTATTGTAGGAAATGTACATAGCAGAATATACATCAATTCGATGATTTCCACGTGATGCTGATTATATACTTTAATGTTTGAAACATTAAGACCTTTCTTTTCCAAATTGTTCCTCCCCATTAACATAAACTCATTGTCCACTAAACTTCCTATCCACCTTTTGAGTGTTGTTGTTGTTGTCAGGTGCCATCGAGTCGGAACCGACTCATAGCGACCCCATGCACAGCAGAACGAAACAATGTTCGATCCTGGGCCAACCTCACTACCGCTGCCACACTTGAGTCCATCAATGATGCCACCTGGCTGATCCATCTCATTGGGGGTCTTCCTCTTTTTCTCTGACCCTCCACCCTACCCAGCATGACATCCTTCTCCAGCGATTGTTTCCTCCGGACAATATGTCCAAAGTAGGAGAGACGAAGCTTAGCCATCCTGGCCTCCAAGGAGCACTCTGGCTGCACTTCTTCCAAAACAGATCTATTGGTTCTTCTGGCAGTCCATGACACCCTCAGTATTCTCCTCCAACACCACAACTCAAAGACATCAATTCTTCTATGATCCTCCTTATTCACTGTCCAGCTTTTGCATCCATATGAGGCTATTGAAAACACAATGGCCTGGGTCAGGCGCACCCTAGTCCTCAAGCTCTTCAACACTTTAAAAAGTTCCTGTGCAGCAGATTTGCCCAGTGCAATACGTACCTTTTGAGTGGCTAGTGTCATATTGGTCCGTACAGATAATTCTTTAAAAGACCACGATGCTTCCAGCTGACATTCTTTGCTAATTAAGTTCATCAACTGTTTGGTTCTGTGGAGTCCTGGTGTGTCACTTTGGGTTAATGAGCTGGATTGCAAAGTTGTTTGAACTTTAAGGTCAGAAGTTCAACCTCACCAGTCACTCCATGGAAACCCTATGCAGTTTTGCTATGCATCAGAACCAACTTGATGGCACTTAACAACAGCAACAACAAAGTGGTTCTGTGGGTTAGATGTAGGGCTGCTAACTGTAGGGTTTATAGTTCAAAGCCACCACTGACTATTCAGGAGAAAGATGAGGCTGTATACTCCCATAAAGATTTACAGTCTCAGAAATTCTATATTGGGGTGCTATGAGTCAGAATAGACACAATTGCTGTGGGTCTTGGTGCTTTCCTCATTGGTTTTAAGAACATTTCAGGGAATATTTTTGGTTTAAGCTGAAAGATTACCTCAGGGAATTAGTATTGGGGGTTCATCAAGTCTCAATAGGTTTAATTTAATGGAAAAAGGTGTTTTATATAATAACATGGATTCAGACAAGTTGCTCCAAATTCTGGCATGAGGTTGTGATGAAAACTGTCTAGGGCAATCCCCAGCTAATTTCATCTCATACAGGGGGTCTGAGTTCTCTTTAGACCATGTGCTGGGGTCTTTTACTCTCTTTTTTAAAAATTGCTTTATGTGATCATTTAAGCTTGCAACTATTTTACAACAACATTAAAGGGTTTCCTAGGATACAGCTGCAAAATATTGTAAACAACTATTTTACATTTAAGAGGTTTCTAGGATACAGATAGGACTCCTGGTGTGGCGCTGTGGGTTGATGCACCAGGCTGTAAAGCTGTTTGAACTGTAAGGTCGGATGTTCAAGCTCAACAGCTGCTCCTTGAAAACCCTATACAGGGTTGCTATGGGTTGGAACTGACCCAACGGCACCTAACAACAACAACAAGGATACAGATACAACATATTATTACTTAAACTAGTTCATCTCATACATCACACTATGTGTAGCTGTGCAGGTGTTAATATTCTGACTCCTCTAGGCATCTTCTGTACCAGAGCTATTTCTAGAACAGTTTCAGTATATTGCTCTTTTCTTTTTCCTTCAAGATCTTCAATCTTCCATTGCATCAGCTTAAAGTGTGAATGCACCCACATAATATTCTAGTTCCTTGCAGACGGTGACCCAGTCTATGAATACAACACAATTTCAGCCTCTCAGTCTTATAACCTACTTTGTGGACTCTCTAACCTTCCTGGCATGTTCTGTTCTTGCATAACTTGACTATTTGAAATCATACCAGTAGGTTAAGATTTTGAAAGTGCCATTAAATCTTCCTTTGCAATGGCATCTTATTTGGATTCTGGAAGATTTCAATATTTATAAACCAGTTTTTATGTTAATTTCTGTGCTTGGGACTCTTGTACCATACAAGCCATGTAAATTCATAGATGACACATGTATGTTATCACTTCCTTGTATTTTTCTATGCTAGACCCTAGACAAGGGGCCCTGATGACACGGTGAGTTAAGTACTGAATTACTAACCAAAAGTCAATGGTTTGAACCCGCCAGTCACTCTCCAGTAGAAAGCTAAGGCACAATCTGCCTCTGTAAAGATTTGTGGTCTCAGGGAGTAGTCCTCTTCCATCTTAGGGTCACTATGAGTTGGAATTGACTCAGCAACAGTGGGATTTGGGTTTTTTAGTTCTTGGAGCAGCAGCAAGCCTTCTAGGCAAATGAAAAAAGACATCCAGTCTGACATTAATGGATATAGTAGCTGTCTAGGCTACCAGCCGTAAGTCGGAACTGACTCAATGGCACACAACAGCAGTAGCCTACCAGCTTTAGGCAGAGGTAGCAACAACTACTCACTGACATCCACATTTCAAAAGTGATCTCTCATACCAGCAGGTGAATATTAGAAGCCATTTACAATGCTCTAGAGTGTTTATTAGAGAAACAAAACCCTTATGTTTTGCTAATGTATAATGACTGGCCATCACTTGTCTGTCTGTTTGTCATACTGTGGTGGATTATATGTTACCGTGATACTGGAAGCTATGCCCCATTGGTATTGTAAATACCAGCAGGGTTACCCATGACAGATAGGGACTCAGCTGAGCTTCCAGGTTAAGACAGAGTAGAAAGAATTAGAGGCAGACCACGTCTGAATGGTTGGCTACTTACAACTTTATGAAAAGCAGAAGAATATTGCCAGATACAGTGCTGGAAGATGAACCTTCCAGGTTGGATAGCCCTCAAAGTACAACTGGGGAAGATCCTCAAACTAGAGTTAGCCTTAATTATGTGCACAGAGTAAAGGTTTTAGGAACTTTGTTTGCTAATGTGGCACAAATCAAAATGAAAAATAGCAACAGCAAATAGCCATTAAAATTAGAAGACGGAATTTACAAAGTATGAATTTAGGAAAATTGGAGATTGTAAAAAATGAAATGAAATGAATAAAGATTAATATTTGAAGCATTAATGAACAGAAATGGACTGGTATTGGCCATTTGAATCTGAAAATCATATGGTTTACTATTCTGGGAGTGACAAATAGGAAAGGTGTCATCATCATCAGAAATAACATTTCAAAATCTATCTTGAAGTACAATGCTGTCTGTGATAGGATTATATCTATAAACCTACAAAGAAAACCAGTTAAAACCATTATTACTCAAATTAACCACAAACCACTAAAGCCAGTGATGATGAAATTGAAGAACATGGCACTGCTGGATGATGCAGTGGACTGCAAAGTCAGTTTGAACAACAAGGTTGATGGTTCAAGTTCACCAGTCGCTCCTCGGAAACCTTACTTCAGGTCATTGTGAGTCAGAATCAACTTGATGGCACTTAACAACACAACACAACAACAACTTCTTCACCTAAAATTGATCCAACATGCAATCAATATGCATTGATAACTACTGGTGATTGGAATGTAAAGGTTGGAAATAAGAAGGATCAATAATTGGAAAATATGACCATGGTGATAGAAATGATACTGGAGACTACATGGTAGAATTTTACAAGACCAATGACTTCTTCATTGCAAAAACCTTTTTAAAACAACATAAAAGGCAACCACTGTTCACATGGACCTTACCAGATGGCATGTACAGACATAAAATTAACTACAATTGTGGGAACAAACAGTGAGGAAGCTCAATATCATCAACTAAAACAAGACTGGGGCAGATGTGGACCAGGCCATCAATTGCTCATATGCAAGTTCAGGCTGGAATTGAAGAGAATTAAAACAAGTTCCTAAGAGCTAAAATATAACCTTGAGTATATTTCACTTAGAGTCCTGGTGTGGCACTGTAGGATAATGCACTGGACCATAAGGTTGATTTGAACTGTAACACTGGTGGTTCAAATTCACTAGCTGATCCTCAGAAACCTTGTACATGGGAACTATGAGTCGAGACAATTTGAAGGCACTTAGCAACAAAAAAACCCCACCTGAATTTAGATATTATTTCAATAACAGATAAGACAGATTTGGTGACCAAAGCCCAAAAGAATTGTGGTATGACATCAAGAACATTGACAGGAAGAAAGCAACAGATCATTAAAAAGACAGGAAAAAAGAGAAAAGACCACTGTGGACATCAGAAGACTGGAAGAAATGACAAAAATAGAGCTAAACAGAAATTTTCAAAAGGCAGATCAAGAAGATACATTCAAATATTATGATGAAATATACAAAGATCTGGAGTAAGAAAATCAAAAGGGAAAAATCAAACATACCTAGCATTTCTCAAGCTGAGAAAATTGAAGAAAAAATTCAATCCTTGACTTGCAATCCTAAAAACTTCTATAAGCAAAATATTGCATATGTTAGAAGCATCAAAAAAAGATGGAAGGAATATACAGAATCACTTACCAAAAAGATTTGGTCAGTATTCAATCATTTCAAGAGGTACAATCTGATCAAGAAACTATGGTATTGAAGAACCTATAGTATTGATCAAGAACCTATGGTATTGAAAGAAGAAATTCAAGCAATGCTGAATGCATTGGCAAAAAATAAGGTTCCGGGGATTGACAGAATAGAAATTGAAATGTTTCAATAAATTGATGCACCACTGGAGGTTCTCATTCATCTATGTCAAGTAATTCTAAGTTACCTGGTCAATTGATTGGGAGAGATCTGTATTTGTGCCTAATATAAAGGAAAGTGACTCAATGGACTGTGTAAGTAACCCAACAATATTATTAAAATCACCTGCAAGTAAAATTTTGCTGAAGATAATTTGAAAATGATTACAGTAGTACATCCACAGAGGGATGTCAGATAATCAAGCTGATTCAGAAAAGAACATGGAAATAGGAATAAAATCACTGCTAATGTAAGATGGATCTTAGCTGAAAGCAGAGAATACCAGAGAGATGTTTACTTGTGTTTTGTTTTTTTTTTAATTGCCTATGCTAAGGCATTAGTAACAATTTGTGGATAATATTTAAAAGAATGTGGTTTTCAGAACACTTAATTGTTCTCATGAGAATCCTGTATGCAGACTAAGAGGCAGACATTTGAACAGAATAAGGGGATAATGAATGATTTAAAATCAGTAAAGGTGTGTGTCAGGGTTGTATCCTTTCACCATAATTATTCAATGTATATACTGATCAAATAATCTGAGAAACTGGATTATATGAAGTAGAATATGACATCAGAATTGGAGGAAGAGTTATTAACTACCTGTGATATGCAAATAACACAACCTTGCTTGGTGAAAGTGAACAGGAATTACTGATGAGTACTTACTGATGAAGACCCAAACTATAGTCATCAGTCTAGATTTCACCTCAATGTACGAAAACAAAAATCCTCAAAACTGGACCAATAAATTGCATCATGATACATGGAGAAATTTGGACATATTGTCAGGAGGGAGCAGTTGCTGGAGAAGGATATC
>NW_006408700.1:1033847-1055256 GCF_000296735.1 Chrysochloris asiatica
TGATGATTTCCGCATTCCGTTTGGTCACTTCTCTTTGGAATGGGCACAAATACGATCTCTTCCTATCAGTGGGCCAGATAATTGTCTTCCAAATTTCTTGGTATAGGTGAGTGAGTGCCTCCTGTGCTGCCTCACTTTCTTGAACGCTTTCAATTTGTATTCCATCAGTTCCCAGAGATGTGTTCTTTGCCAATTCCTTCAATGCACCTTGGACTTCTTCCTTTAGTATTGGCTCTTGATCATATGCTACCTCTTGAAACAGTTGAACGTTAACCATTTCCTTTTGTATATTCACAATCACATGCACAATTTATAGTACCTGAAGATTACTTTTTGTTTCTTGATTAGAATTTATTCAGTAGTTTTAGTTGTTTGTAACTAGGAGAATGTCAACAATATTATAAGCAGTTTTAATTTATTGTTTTTTGCAGTTATGATGATTTTTTTTTTTGATGTCCAGTTTCTAATGAAAAATAGCATTCAGGAAATCTTTGCATACTTAGGATGAATAAGCAAGTCATAATTATTTCATAAATCCACATAAGGACATATTTTCTTGTTTTCAATTGGTAAGATCTAAAATGAAAGATTAGGATTATTTGCATTGGGTTTGTTAAGGGAATTCATTAATAAAATCACTAAACTATTGCATTCACTTTTGAAAAGCCACAAATTACTGTGCTTTGATCTTTTGCTCCAATAAGGAACATAAACCATTTTGTAGAAAAGGGTGAGTGATCCTGATAGCATGGTTGTCACCTCATAATATTAAACAAGAATGTTGGAAAATTAGTCCTGTGTATGGTCCTTCAGGATACCTAGTGTGGCACTATGGGTTAATGTGCTGGACTGCAAGGTCAGTTTGAACCACAAGTTCTGCTGTGGTTCAAGCTCACAGGCTGCTCCTTGGAAACCCTACGAGGTCGCTATGAGTCGGAACCAACTCCATGCATTTAACAGCAACAATAACATATGATCCTTCTAACTTTCCCAGTACTGTGGTCCTCACATACTCACTTCTTCATCCTTGTTTTCCCCATTCTTCCTCTGTTCTTATCTTCCTTAATTTCTTTGACAAATATTTACTAAGAACACAAAGTTACATTCTCTGTTGTACTAGAGAATTATACTTGTCTCCCAATTGAGGGGTTTAATGTTTGACAACTCGATGGCCTTCTACCCAAGAAACTACCAGTCACACAAAATTACTGACATGAATACAACAGCCACACAAATTAGTCAAAACTCTTTCACTTTACTTTCCCTTTAGAAACCTTTTCTTCATTATTAGCCATGATACCCTCCCTTCCTCCTTATATATACATTCCTTTATCTTATATAACACAAAGTTAATCAGGGGTCAGAGTACTTACTATCTTGTATGTAAGAATTCTTCTCCCTCTCCCCACCCCCCCACCCCAAGAAGCTCTGGTAGCGTTGTGGTTACGAGTTGGGCTGCTAACCTCAAGGTCAGCAGTTTGATACTACCAGCGACTCCAAGGGGGAGAAAGATGAGGCATTCTGCTCCCATAAAGATTTACAGCCTTGGCAACATTGTGTAGGGTCGCTATGCATCAGAATCGGCTCCACGGCACATAACAGCAACAACAAAGAAATATGTGTGGTGCTGCGGGTTAATGGCCCAGACTGCAAAGCCATTTGAACTGCAAGATTGGCAGTTCAAAGCTCACCAGCTGCTCCTCGGAAACTCTTTACAGTGTCGCTATGGGTCAGAACCGACTCATTGGCACTTTACAACAACAACAACAAAGAACTATGTACAGTGGTGGTAGTGGTTATGTGCCATGGAGTCGGTTCTAAGTCATAGTGATCCTGTATAAGGTTTCTGAGGTTGTAAATCTTTATGGGAGCCGAAATCCCCATCTTTCTCCCACGGAACCACTGGTAGTTTCATATTGCTGACCATGAGATCAGCGGCCCCAGTAGTAACCATTATACTAGCAAAGTTCCTTAAAGAAATCTGTATCGTTCTTGCTTTTTCGCAACCCCCACTTAAAAATCAGAGACCACTAAACTATAGATTGTTGTTGTTAATGCTGTCGAGTCAGCTTCGACCCATAATGATCTTGTATAGGGTTTCCGAGGAGCAGCTGGTGAGCTTGCACCACCGATGCAGTTCAAACAGCATTGCAGTCTGGTGCATTAACCCATAGCGCCACACCAGGACTCCAAACTATAAGTAGTGATGGACATTTAAGTGATGAAGTTGACTGTGTTGGATAAGGTCATTTTTCACCCTAGTAGCGTAGTGGTTACAAATTGGACTGTAAACCGCAAGGTCAGCAGTTCGAAACTACCAGCTGCTCCACGGGAGAAAGATGAGGCTTTCTGCTCCCATAAAGATTTATAGCCTTGGAAACTCTGTTCAGGGTCACTATGGGTCAGAACCGACTCAATGGAACTTAACAACAACAGTTATGGATTGAATACCTGGTGGTGCACTGGACACTAATAACTAAAGACCAGACATGTTGTAGATGAAATCATATATGAAGAAAGCAAAAGGTCAGGGGTCAGGGGCAGGCTTGCGGGGTGTACCCTTTGGTTGTTTGAATGGTTATATATTGCTTCCTTGTACATTCAAAAAAAAAAAAAATGGTGCATGGAGGGGATTGTAATCATTGCAATGAAATGAAATACAGTAAGATCAATGTGTAAAGCTGATGTTCTTCCATGTAAACTATCACTCAACTCACAATAAAAACTTAAAAAAAAAAAAAAAAAAAGCAAAAGGTCATTATAAAACAGGAAAGAGATAAAAGACCAAAATGGATGTCAAAAGAAATTGCACTTACTCTTGAATGTAGAGTAGATAAACAGAACAGAAGAAATGATAAAGTAAAAGAGTTGAACTGAAGATTTCAAAGGATGGCTCAATAAGATAAAGTAAAATATTTTAATCAACCGTACAAAGACCTGAAATTAAAAAAATAAGAATGGAATAATGCTTTGTATTTCTCTTGCAGAATGAGCTAAAGAAAAAAAAAATCAATCCTTGAGTTGGAAATATTGAAGAATTTTGTTGGTATTTCAAACCCACGATTACTCCTCAGAAATCCTATACAGAGTCACTATGATTTGGAACCAACTCAATTGCACTTAACAACAGTGGGCAAGTATAGTCCTTGTATGGCAATGTAGGCTAACTGCAAGGTTGGCAGCTCAAACTACCAATGGTCCTTAGAAACTATACATAGGGACTCTATGAGTTGGAACTGACTCTGCAACATCTAATGACAACAACAAGGGGGAACTATTGAACAATGTAGGAAGTATTAAAGGAAGACAGAGGAAATATAAAGAGTCACTGTACCAAAAAGACTTGATCAATGTTCAAAATTTAAGAGAACCAATGGTATGGAAGGAAAAAGTTCAAACTGCACTGAAGGTGTTGGTGAAAAATAAGTCTCCAGGAATTAGGAGAATATACCTTGAAATGTTTCAACAAACCGATGCAACATTGAAGGTACTCACTCATCTTTGCCAAATAATTTGGAAGACAGTTACTTGGCCAATTGATTGAAAGATCTATATATATATATGTACCCATATCAACGGTTACCAAAACGGAATGTGGAAATCATTGAACTTGTATCGTTGATATCATATGTAAACAACATTGCTGAAGATAATCCCAAAGTTGTTGTACATTAACAAGGAACTTCCAGAAATGCAAACAACATTCAGAAGAGGATGTGAAACAAGGGAAATCATTGCTGATATCAAATGGCTCTTGGGTGAAAGTAGAGAGGCCTGGAAAGATGTTTCCCTATGTTATACTGACTATGCAAAGGCATTCGACTGTGTGGTGCGTAGCAAACTATGGATAAAAATGCAAAGAATGGGAATTGAAACATACTTAATTGTGCTCATGCAGAACCTATACATAGACCAAGAGGCAGTATTTTGAACAGTACAAGGAGATACTGAGTGACAAAATCAGGAGATTATACTTCAAGTTGGCCCCTCACAACTGGCCCAATAAGCAACATCAGATAAATGGAGAAAAAATAAAGTTGTCAAGGATTTCGTTTTACTAGTATTCACAGTCAACACCCATAAAAACAGCAGTCAAAAATTTAAATGGTGTATTGCATTGGGTGAGTCTACTGTAAAACACCTCTTTAAAGTGTAAGCAATCATAGATGTTACCCCTGGAACTAAGGTGGTCCTGACCAAAGCTATAGTATTTTCATTCACCTCATATGCTTGCAAAAACTGAACAGTAATTATGGCAGACTGAAGAACAGTATATATTTTTGGATTGTGGCATTAGCAAAGAATATTGAATATACATACCATGGACTGTTACGAGAACAAACACATCTATCAGAAGAAGTACAGCTAAAATGCTTTGAGCATATTATCTGGAGGGATCAGTCCTTGGAGAAAGCCATCAGCTTGATAAAGTCAGCAAATAAAAGGAACACCCTCAGTGCGATGGATAGACACAGTGACTGCAAAATTGGTCTCAAATATATTAACAGTTTGTAGGGATGGTGTAGGACTAGTGCTCTGTTCTATTGTTCATAGTGTCACTGAATCAGAACCTTCTCGATAGGACATGAATATCTGGTAAATGTTTAATAACCTGCTTTCCAAAGCATAAGCATAAAAGGCCTGTTTGGCAGTGTTTACTTATGATAGTGTTGCACCATGACCCATTTCAACATACCATCATGAAGCCATTGAAGAAAGCTGGGGAAAAAATGCAAGCAATGGGTTCACCCCTGCTTGTAAGAGCCACCTCCAGTACACTGCTGATTATAGTAAACTCCAGTGAGTTCTTGGATTAAATGACTGTATAGTGTCTTGTACCCATTGATTCATAAATTCTTTCAGCAAATATTTAAGTAACACCTGCTATGACCCAAGAAGTATTCTGAATTCCAGGATTACATAAGTGAACAAAGATAAATAACCTTATGTGAAGCTTTGTTTTTACAAGGAGCTAGAAAAGATACAGCTGATTTTCATTATTCAAAATCTCCCTCTTTGTGAATTTAAATATGAACTTAAATTTATTCGAACCTCTATAGTGATACTTGCTGCACTTTCGTGCCGTATGCATTTAGGCTCTTGTGCAGAACAGTCAAAACTAATGTGCACATTCATTAAAAAAATGCTGGTTTGGTATTTACTATCTCATAAATATTATGGGTAACAAGAATTGATTGTAATTATATGGCATATCAGATGGTGATATGTCTTAAGGAGAAAAAGAAAATGGAAGAGCAAGAGAAAGAAGAGATATATTTTTAAATAAGAGAAGACCGGAGTGAGAATGATATGGGGATCTGAAAAATGAAGAACCAACAGTAGTAACACACCTATGGATTTAAAACACAGAGTACAAAAAATAAATTTAGGTCTGGAAAAGTTTAGTACCTAGGAATGAAGCTACCATAACCTTACCAAGAAAACAGTCTCTTTTTGGTAAGCACAACAATATTTAGGGATCTTCATCTCACTTTAACAACTAAGGTACAAAAAGACTAGAGAGACTTCCGGAGCACCTCAAACTCTCTGTGGTGAGGACAGGCTTTGTTTACTTATTTATTTTTCATGTTTTCAATCTAGAGTATTTCTTTGGTAAATCACAAACAAAATTAATTATTTACTATTAAATAAAATAAAGAATAACAATATGTTGACTATTAAATTCAAAAGACATTAAATCTCATTTCAGTAAATATAATTGTAATACATAAAATACAAACGAATTATAAAAACTATATCCTTTGTTTATTGAAAATGAGTATAGCGGTGGTTAGTAGAAATGTTGCCATTACGTTTGTAACTTTGAAATGTTCCATAATTGTAAATAAAAAAATAAAGAAAACAGAAGAGTGGAATAGGGATTTCCCATGGTAAATGCCTATCTGTGCACACTTTGAGCAAACACTACACATGCCAATATTAAAAACCAAACAAACAAAAAATTGTTTAAATTAGCTAATCTAGGTTAGTTTAACAATGGTAATTGTACAAGGAGGCTTCAAAAAGTTTGTGGAAAATGGAATGACGATATAATGGAATTTTTCCATGAATACTTTGAAGTCCTCATGTGATTATGTATATGTAAACTGCTGCTGTATTTTATTTTAATAACACTAATACCCAGTTTTATATAGGCCTTTTGACAGTAAGAGGAGATTTTACATAGATTTTTGCAAGCTTGAAAATGAGTACAGAGGTGGTTAGTAGAAAAGTCACTATTACAAATATATATATATATATTTTGACCCAAATAAATATACAGTATTTTAAAATCATAATTATGAAGTTTTCATCAGCATCTAATTCCAGTAATATAGTAGCGATATATAGGTTTCTAGGATATTGTATCCTGGGTGATTTTTCAGCTCCTATTAGGAAAAAAAAATTGAATTCCTTGTTTTTTGTTTTTTTTTTAGAAATACGAAGATCCTTAAAAATACCAAATATATTAATCAAAAGAGCAAGTCACAGAGAGGAGCCAGGCCTCCCTTGTGAGTGACAACAGGGACTAGAATGTACGAGAGCATTGTGGTTTTTTGCCTTTGTGCTAACTTTATGTTCAAACTTCTCTATGTGCCTGGCATAGAGTAGATGTGTGACATGTATTTGTAAAATGAATGAACTGTACAGAAAGAGTGATGGAAGGAATAAAAGTCTACTTGCTTTAAAAAAAAAAAAAAAAGATCAAGTCAGAGTTTCATGTTTATGTGTTTAAATATTGGGATCAGACTGGTTTCATTTCCTTAAAAAATACTGGAATTTGCTCTGTAGTTCACACATTCTTGACATAACTGCCTTTATGTTATAGATTGAATTGTAGTCTCCAAAAAAAATGTGTTGTAAATTCTAATCCCTGTCTCTAGGAAGGACTCCTGTTGTAAAGTTGTACAATAAACACTGGGCTGCTAAGCACAGACTGGAAGTTCAAACCCACCAGCTGCTCCTGAGAAACCCTATACAGGCTTTCGATGAGTTGGAGCTAACTGGATAGCACTTAATAAGAATTGCAATCTATCTATAAATGTAATCCCCTTTGTGAATATAGTTTTATTTGGTCATATTAGCATAGGTTCTTTTTTAAAATCAACTTTTTAGTGTATATTGGGTGAAGGTTTAAGAGCAGATTCATTTTCCATTCAACATTTCATACATATTTTATTTTATCTCATTGATTACAATCTCCACAACGTAAAATCAAGTCCACTTTCTTTCCTATTTCCATTCCACCTTCTTTCCTCTGAGTTCACATTCTGAATTTTGTCCTTGAGTAAATGCTGCCCTTTGGATATTGTTGTTGTTGTTGTTGTGTTCTGTTGAGTTGATTCTGACTCATAGCAACCCCGTATGGGATTTCTGAGGAGTGGCTGGTGAGATTGAACCACTGACATTGCAGTTCAAACTGACCTTGAGGTAGAGTGCTTATCCTAAGGTGCCACACTAGGATTCCTTCTGAACTTTTTCCTTGGGTAAATGCTGCCCTTTTGATATTTTGTTGTGGTTGTTAAGTGCTGTCAAGTCTGTTCTGACCCTTAGCGACCCTGTACAGGATTTCCCAGGAGCGGCCGGTGAGCTTGAACTGCTGACCTTGTGGTGCAAGCCAACTTTGCAGTCCACAGCATTAACCCAGAGAACCACACCACTTTTGATATTAGTGTTAAGTGTCGTCGAGTCAGTTTCAACTCATAGAGACCCTGTATATTGTTTCCAAGGAGCAACTGGTGCGTTTGAATTGCCAATCTTGCAGTTAAAACTGACCTTACAGTCCATCGCATTGACCCACAGAGCCACACCAGGGCTCCCTTTTGATATTGTTGTTGTTGTTAAGTACCATGGAGTTGGTTCCGACTCATAGTGACCCTACAAAGGATTTCCAAGGCTGTAAATGTTTAAGAGAGCAGACTGCCTCATCTTTCTCCCACGGAACTGCTGGTAGTTTCGAACAGCTGACCTTGAGGTTAGTAGCCCAATTCGTAACCACTACGCTACCAGAGCTAATACTGTAAGGTATGTATACTTCCCTAGTGTTATTGGTCCCCATATAACCCTATCTATTACTTGACTGAAAATTGAGCCAGGGGGTGAGTACATTTCCAGACCTGAAGAGTGACTAAGGGCTACTGTTTTTGGGGTTCCACCAGTCTATCTGACCAAGTAGCTGGGTATTTTCTATGATTTTGATTTTGGGTCCTTATTTTTCTCTCACTCTATTTAGACCTTCTAATGTGAACCCTTTCAAAGCAGTTAGTAGTGGTAGCTAAGGAGCTCTGATAGCGTAGTGGTTACAAATCAAGCTGCGAGCCGCAAGGTCAGCAGTTCGAAACTACCAGTAGTTCCGCGGGAGAAAGATGAGGTTTTCTGCTCCCGTAAATATTTACAGCCTCGGAAACCCTGTGTAGGGTCACTATGAGTCAGAACTGACTCCATGGCACACAACAACAACAGTAGTGGTAGCTAGACATCATCTAGCTCTTCCGGTCTTAGGGTCATGGAAACTGATGTTCACATGGTACATTAGTCCACTGGACAGTTATTTTCTTCTCTCTTCTTTCTTCTGGGCAGGGAGACTCCAATAGTTTTACCTTACTTACAAGCTTTTAAGAAATCTGTCACTACTCCGCAAAGAAGGATGCAGAACATTATGTTTGTGGACTATGTTATGTCAGCTGACCTTGGTATCTCTGAAAATTCTTAAACCCGCAGGCCCAGTGACCCATTCCCTAAAGGTGTTTTCATAACTCTGTATGTTCCACCACATTCATGGATATATTTGCAGCAAAGATAAATAAATATACATGCTTAAATACGCTTTGTGAAACCTATTTATTTTTCTGAATATACTCTTACTCTTTATCCCACAGCTGTTGAGCCTTCCTGTTTACCCATGTATTTATTTACTCAAAGATCACCATTATTGCAGGATTGTGTTTATAACAGAATTACCTCTTTTGCCTTTAACTCTTGGACTCCTCCCCTTGGCTTTCCTTGCCTCCATCACTTTTGTCAACCTTTGTATATTGCCTTCCCTTCACTCAAGCTAACACATGTCTCCCCTCTAGCTATAAACTCTGCCTCTCTTTCCCTCTCACCCCTGGTAACCATCCAAGGATTTTTTTTAAGTGTGAAAACCTCTTATTTATTTATTTTTCTTTTTACAATAGTGGTTCCAGACAATATTTATCAATTTGTGATTGAATAATTTTACTCAGCATGATTGATATCTTCCAAGCTCATCCATGCCATATAGTGTTTTTCAGACTTGTTGTTATTCTTTAATGGTTGTATAGTATTCCATTATGTGTATATATCATTGTTTATTCATTCTCCCTGATTAGCATTTATGTAATTTCTATCTTTTGCTGCTGTGATTAGTGTTGCCATGAACATGGATGAGCATACATCTATTCATGTCATGGCTCTTAATTCTCTAGGATATAACCAAGTAGAGGGATTTCTGGGGCATTTGCTATTTCTATTTCCAACTTTATGAGGAAGGGCCATGTCATTTTCCACAGTGGTTGTACCAGTTTACAGTCCCACCAACAATGTTTCAGCCCATCCACAATCTCACCAGCATTTGTTGTTCTCTGGTTTCTTGAGCTGTGTAACTAATGTTGGGGTGAGATGATGGCTCAGTGTTGTTTTGATTTGCATTTCAAATGAGTGAGTAAACAGCTAAATATTGTGGGCATTTCTTCATATGTTTGTTGACTACTGGAATGTCCTCTTTAGTGAAAAGTCTACTCATGTCCTATGTTCATTTTTAATTGAGTTATTTGTCTTTTTCTTTTAGAGGTGTTGAAGTTTTCTAGCAATTTTAGAGATTAGACCCTTATTCAATATGTCACTGTGAATTTTTTCCCCCAGTCTGTTGTTTCTCCTTTTACTTTTGTGAAATATTTTGATGCATACATGTGTCTAATTTTTAGGAGGTTTCAATTATCTAGATGTTTTCGTGTGTCTTCAGTTATGTTTGATAGTGTTTACATGCCATTATTAGGGTACCTAGATTTGTCCCTATTTTTTCATTGATAAACTTTATAGTTCTAGATTTTATGCTTAGGTCTTTGATTCATCTTGAATTTGTTTTTTGTATAGTGTGAGATACAAGTCCTGTTTCATTTTTCTGCAAATGCACATCGTTTTGCTAGCACTATTTATTGAAGAGATTATTTCTCCCCCCATTTAATGCATTTCATCATTTGTCAAAGATCAGCTGTCCATTGTTGTTATTAATAGGTGCCATCAAGTCAGTACCGACCCATAGTGACCCTATGCACAGCAGAATGAAACACTGCCTGATCCTGGGCTAACCTCACAATTGTTGCCACGCTTGAGCCCATTGATGCTACCACTTTGTCAATCCATCTTGTTGAGGGTCTTCCTCTTTTTCTCTTACCCTCCACCCTACCAAACATGATATCCTTCTCCAGTGACTGGCCCCTTTTGACAATATGTCCAAAGTATGAGAGACAAAGTTTGGCTTTCCTGGCCTCTAAGGAGCACTCTGGCTGCACTCCTTCCAAAATGGATCTATTGGTTCTTTTGGCAGCCCATGGCACTTTCAATATTCTCTTCCAACACCATAACTCAAAAGTATCAAGTCTTTTAATATCTTCCCTATTCACTCTCCAGCTTCCACATGCATATGAGGTTATTGAAAATACCATGGCTTGGGTCAAGCACACCTTAGTCCTCAAGCTGACATCTTTGTTCTTCAACACTTTCAAAAGGTCTTGTGCAGCAGATTTGACTAATGCAATACGTCATTTGATTTCTTGGCTGCTGCTTCCATGATTGTTTATTGTCGGGGACCGGCCTCGACATAGGTATTTGGTTCACGAGGTAGGGATATCTGGCGGCGATAGGGATAGCAAAAGAGACACAGAGACACAACAAGAGAGACAAAGAGACACCCCAAAACCAGAGTGGATGCATTACTGGCATCCGGCAGATCCGGCGTGGTGAACATATTCGCCATGAGGGCAGTAAGATCCCGCATAGCAAACATCTTAGCTATGCAGGCAGTATATTCCCCTTGCTAGCTGGTCAGCCACGCATGCCTAGTCTGCCGTATAGCACGCCCTCCAAGCTGTAATGTACACCTGCTTCTGCCTGTGCCTCCGTTTTATTTAGGGGAGGAGCCTCACACCAAGTTGGGAGGGACTAAGACAAGGTACAGCTAACATACGTAATTCTCCAGACATTCAGGCACCTTCACATCGTAATTCGCAGGTTCGAATCCCAGGCCCGCAACTTGGTTTCTCAGGCTCAATTAACATATCTGTAGCACCTGAGCTCAGTTGGGGGAAGGTGAGAAGGAAGGTCAAAAGGCTTGGGAGGAGTCCTGCTGTGTTGGCTTCCTGAGCCAGGTTTTCAGGAGCCCAGTTGAATGGCCTGCACCTGGAAACACTTTAAGACAGCAGTCTTTTTGTCCTTAGAACAAAGAACCGGGAAGTAGCCAAACTATTTTTAGTTAATCCTTGGGAGAAAAGCTTTACCTTTGAAACCTTTACAGACTCGGATTTAAGGAAAAAGGATATCAGGGCTTCATGTATGCAATTAATAACAAACATAACTGAATACTAAGAAGAAAAACAGCTTGCTATGTCTGCTAGGTGGCTAGCGTCTGTTCCTCAGAGCCTGAGGCCTGTACGGTCTGCAACACTTGGGCCCACAGGGCCTTGAACTCCTGACTGGGTCTGGATGGTTTGCAACGGTTTATAGTTGATCCAAGAAGAGTGAAGTCCTTGACAATTTCAATCTTTTCTCCATTGATAAGAATGTTGTTTATTGGTCCAGTGGTGAGGATTTTTGTTTTCTTGACATTGAGATGCAATCCATAAGGAAGGCTGTGCTCTTTGATCTTCATCAGTAAATGTTTTAAGTCTTCTTCACTTTCAGCAAGGAAGGTTGTATAATCTGCATCTCACAGGTTGTTAATGAGTCTTCCTCCAATCCTGATACCACGTTTTTCTTCACAGAACCCAGCTTCTCGGATGATTTGCTCAGCATACAGTTTGAATAAGTATGGTGAAAGAATACAACCTTGTCGCACACCTTTCTTAATTTTAAACCATTCAGTGTTCCCATGTTCTGATTGAACAACTGCCTCTTGGTCCATGTACAGAATCCTCATGAGCACAATTAAGTGTTCTGGAATACTCATAGTTCGCAATGCTCTCCATAGCTTGCCATGACCCACACAGTCGAAAGCCTTTACTTAGTCAATAAAGCACAGGTAAACATCCTTCTGGTATTGTCTGCTTTCAGCTAAGATCCATTGGACATCAGCAATGATATCCTTCATTCCACGTAGCTATTGTAAATGGTATTGTTTTCCTGATTTCTTTGCAGACCTTTCTTTATTGTTCTAAAGAAATCTGACTGATCTTTGTATGTTGATCTTGTACCCTGACACTGTACTGAAATTTTCAATTGATTCCTATAGTTTTTCTCTGGCTTTTGGGGGTTTTGTATATATAGTAGCATAGTGGTTACGAATCTGGCTGCTAACCTCAAGGTCAACAGTTAGAAACTACCAGATGTTCCATGGGAGAAAGATGAGGCTGTGTGCTTCCATAAAGATTTGCAACCTTGGAAACCCTTTACAGGGTCGCTATGAGTCGGAACTGACTCCACGGCACATAACCACCACCATCACATATATAGGATCATATCATCTGCAAATAGAGTTTTGCTTCTTATTTGCCAATTTGTAATTGTTAAGTGCCATTGAGTTAGGTCCCTCCTAAAAGTGTGTCCAGCATATGAGAGACAAAGTCTGGCTATCCTGGCTTCTAAGGAACATTCTGGCTATACTTCTTACAACAAAGATTTGTTTGCTCTTCTGGCATTCTATAGTATTTCCAATATTCTTCTCCAACACCATAACTCAAATGCATGAGTTCTTCTAAGTCTTTCTTATCCATTGTACAATTTTCACATGTATATTAGGCTATTGAAACTAGCATGGCTTGGGTCAGGTGCACCTTAGTCCTCATCATTTGGATGCCATTAATTTATCTTTCTTTCTAAAGGGCATCCTTGATTAGTTCTTATTCATAAAGGAAATTCTTTCAGTTTTTCTCCATTGAGAGTAATATTGATCTTTGATTTTGTGAATACGCCCGTAATTATATTGAAAAGTGGTGTTGCTATCTGGAATAAGTATTGGACTGCTAACCATGAGGCTGGTGGTTCAAAGCCACCATGCAATCCTCAGAAACCCTATATAGGCTTGCTATATTTTAGAACCAACTTGATGGCACTTAACAACAACAATTCTTATTTTTTGAGTATTTTTAATCAGGATTAAGAGTTGATTTTGTCAAATGAACTTTTGTAGGATGTGTTTTAAACATAACCCTATTGAAATATGAAATAGAGCACAGTAGGCTCAGAAGAAAATAAGTGAAAATGTGGAAAGATACATACCATGTGGAGTTCTCCAAAGAACACCAAGAACAATGCTTGAGAAACTGTCACAAGGATTTTCTTCCAAAACAGACACAACAAACTTCTTGTAAAGAAGTTTTTGTTGTTAAATTGTGTAGAGAAAACTAAGACTTATTTTTTGTTGCTAGGTACCATCAAGTTGCTACTGACTCATAGCAATCCTATACACAACAGAACAAAAGACTGCCCAACCCTGCGCCCACCTCACTGTCATAGCTATGTTTCTGCTACCACTGTGCCAATCTATCTTGTTGGGGGTCTTCCTTTTTTTCTCTGCCCCTCCAACTTTACCAAACATGATCTCCTTCTCCAGGAACTGGTTCCTCCTGGTAACGTCTGAAGTTGAATTCTCACCATCTTGGCTTCTAAGGAGCATTCTAGTTGTACTTCTTCCAACACAGATTGGTTTGTTCTTTCGGCATTCCATGGTATTTTTAACATTCTCCTCCAATATCATAACTCAAATGCATCAATTTTTCTACAGTATTCCTATTCACTGTCTAACTTTCACATGCATATGAGGTTATTGAAAATATCATGACTTAAATCAGGCACACCTTAGTCCTAAACTGACATCTTTGCTCTTCAACACTTTAAAGAGGTCTTGTGCAGCAGATTTGTCTATTGCAATATGTTGTTTTATTTATTAACTGTTGCGTCCATAAATGTTGATGGTTGATCTGAACAAAATGAAATCCTTGACAATTTCAATCATTTCTCCGTTTATATGGATGTTGCTTCTTAATGAAGCTTCCTCCAATCCTGATGCCAAGTTCTTCTTCATATAATCCAGTTTCTCGGATTATGTGCTCAGCATACTGATTGAATAAGTATGGTGAAAGAATAAAACACTGATGCACAACTTTCATTATTTTAAACCATTCTGAGTTCCCTTGATCTGTTTGAACAACTGCCTCCTGGTCTAAGTACAAGTTCCTCATGAGCACGATTAAGTGTTCCGGAACACTCATTCTCCGCAATGGTGTCCATAGGTTGTCCTGATCCACACAATCAAAAGCCTTGGCGTAGTCAGTAAAGCACAGGTAAGCATCTTCCTGATATTTTCAGCTCTCAGCCAAGATCCCTCTTATGTCAGCAATGATATTCTTCATTTCACGTCCTCTTCTGAATCTGGCCTGAACATTTCTGTCAGTGCATGGCTACCATCGTTTTTGTATTATCTTTAGAAAAATTTACTTGCATGCGATATAAATGTTATTGTCTGTTTATTTCCACATTGCATTGGGTAGCTGTCTTTGCAATGGGCACAAATATGGCTCTCTTCCAACCCTTTGGCCAGGTAACTATCTTCCTAATTTCTTGGCATACATGAGTAAGTCCCTGCAGTGCTTCATCAGTTTTTGAAAAATTTCAATTTGTATTCCATCCATTCCCAGTGGCTTGTTCTTTTCCAATGCCTTCAATGCACCTTGGACTTCTTCCTTCAGTATCATTGGCTTTTGCTCATATGCTACCTCTTGAAATGATTGAACATTGACCATTTCTTTTTGGTACAGTGACTCTGTATATACCTTCCTTCTTCTTTTGATGCTTCCCACATCATTCAATATTTTGCCCATAGAATCCTTCAGTATTGCAAGTCAAAGCTTAATTTTTTTCATTTTCCTCAGCTTGAAAAATGCACAGAGTGCTCTTTCCTTTTAGTTTTCTAACTTCAGGTCTTTGCACATTTTGTTATAATATTTGACTGTCTTCTTGAGCTGCTGTTTGAAAATTTTTATTCAGCTCTTTTACCTCCTTATTTGTTCCATTTGCTTTAGCATATCTATGGTGGAGAGTAAGTTTCGGAGTCTCTTCTGGCATCCATTTTGGTCTCATCATTCTTTCTTGTCTTCTTAATAACCTTATACTTTGCTCCTGTATGATGTTCCTGATGTCATCCTACAACTCTTTGGTCTTCAGTCTTCAGCGTCTAATGCATCAAATCTGTCCTTTAGATGATCTCTAAATTTAGATGGGATATATTTGAAGTCATATTTTGGTTCTTTTGGCATTGTTTAAATTTTCTTCAGTTTCAGCATGAACTTATATACAAGCAATTGACGATCCGCCCCTTGCCTTGCTTTGTCTGATGTTATGGGACTTTTTCTCTATCCCTTACCACAGATATAGTCAATTTGATTTCTGTGTATTCCATCCAGTGAGGTCCATGTGTATAGTCATCTTTTATGTTATTTGAAACAGGTATTTGCAATGAAGAAGTCACTGTTCTTACAAAATTCTAACATGTGCTCTCCAGCACCATTTCTATCAACATGGCCATATTTTCAAATTACTCATCCTTTCTCTTGTTTCTAACCTTTGCATTCTAATCACCAGTAATTTTCATACATCTTGATTTCATATTTGATCAATTTCAGGTTGAACAAGTTGGTAGAATTCTTTAATTTCTTCATTCCTAGCTTTAGTGGTTTGTGTGTAAATTTGAATGATAGTGGTATTAACTGGTCTTCCTTGTAGATGTATGCATATTATCCTAGCACAGACAGAACTGTATTTCAAGACACATCTTGATAGTTTCTTTTTGATAATGAATGTGGCACCATCCTCTTCCATTTACCATTCCCAGTATAGTAAACCATGTGGTTGTCAGATTCAAAATGGCCAACAACAGTCCATTTCACCTCACTAAGCCTTGGTTATCAATGTTTATGTGTTCCATTTCAATTTTGATGTTTTCCAATATTCCTTAATTCATACTTGGTACACTCCATCTTCGATTATTAAAGGATGTTTACAGATGTTTCTCTCCATTTTCAGTTTTGCCCCATCAACAAATGAAGGTCTCAAGGACTTTACTCCATTCATGTCATCATGGTCAACTCTAGTTTGCAGTCAGCTCTTCCCCACTTGTATTTTGAGTGTCTTCCAACTTGTGGAGCTCATGCTCTGGCACTATATCTGACAATATTCTGGTGCTCTTCATCGTGTGTCAAAGTTCAATATGCTGGTGCTGACGGTGTTCCATTTTTATTCATAAGGTTTTCAGTCAATGAATAAATATTCGGTAGTATTCAGTGTCTCTTTATTCCTAGCCTACCTTCATCTGGAAGCTCAGCTTAAACCAGTTCACCATTGGTGACCCTGCTTTTATTTTAAATACTATTGGCATTGTTTCCAGAATCAGCAACTCACAAGCCACCATGGTATGACAAACTGACAGACAAGTGATGGAATTATGACTCACAGCGATCCTGTATTTCTAAGGTGTATTTGATGAATTTGAACCACTAAACTTGCGCTTAACAATTCCGGCATCCTAAATTTTAGTTTCTATCCTCTTAACTGTGGAAAAACTAATTTCTGTTATTTAAAACACGTGTGCTGTCCCTATTATAGTAGCATTAGGAAACTAAGACCACATTATACTAATAGTAGTTATTTATGATTAGATCCCATATTATCACAAATATTGTTGTTAAGTGCAGTCAACTTGGTTCTGATTCATAACAACCTTGTACTTGGTTTCCACGGAGTGGCTGGTGCGTTTGCACCTTTAACCTTCTGGCTTTTTCCCACAGTGCTGTATCAGGATTTCATCATCACAACTAGTAAAACAGACAAAGGAAGGCCTGATTTATAGCATTTGCTGTTTCCTTGGAGTAAACACCAAGGGGCCTTGGTGGCACTGTGGGTTAAACATTAAGGTTGGCGATCCAAACCATTTTCCATGGGAGAAAAATAAGACTGCCTGCTCCCCAAAAGATTTAGAGTCTTAGAAATCTTAATGACTCATTGTGTCTACAAGGTCACTATGAGGCATAATTGACTCAGTGGCAGTGGGTTTTACCAATTTCAACGTACCAACGTGAAATCACAAAACCCAACATGTGGAACAAAAGCTAATAATCACTTCTCATGACAGATGCAAGCCACCTGCAGCACATTAGCCCTTATGTAATTCAAAATTTTGTTCTATGTTAATAAGCATTGTTATATTCAGCTGACAACTTTTTGGCAACATTTTCTTAACTATTACATTGATTTATATCCTGACCTGGCACTTAATCTAAGTAACTATTCCAGAAAATCTTCCTATGGTTATAGCTGTACCATCAGAACTTACCCCAATACAAAACTTAAATTGAAAACTATGTTTGTTGACAGAATAATCCATCAATTCTTTTAATATATGTACCATTTGAACATGCTGGGTATTTGAAATAGAAATTGTTTCTACTGTCATTTTCAGTGTCCTTGTGGACAAACATAACTGATTCTTTCTTATGTAAAATTGTGAAGGATTATGTTATTGTTAAATGTCATTGAGTCGGTTTTTACTCATGGCAACCCTGTATAGGGTTTCTGAGGAGCACTTGGTGATTTTGAACTGCTGACCTTGTGGTTCAGCAGTTGCTTCTCAGAAACCCTGTACAGGGTCACTATGTGTTGAAACCGACTTGATGGCACTTAACAATATCAACACAATCCTTAACAATTTTATATAATTCAGAACTAATTATGTTTGTCAGCAAGGACACTAAAAATATAATTTAAATGAGAACAGAGAAAATTTCTACTTCAAATGACTTGGCTGTTCAATTGCACATATACTGAAAGAATGATAACATTCAATTTATAATGAAAAACTATTTCTATATTTATTTAATGAATTGGTCTCCAACATCACTCTGCAGTTTCAGAAATTACAGGGCTATGGTATCATTAGAAAGTGATGCTTGAACTTCCTTCTTTGCCACAGATCACTGAAGAATTCCGAACAACTATCTTTGATGCACTTATGAACTAATGTTTTGACAGTTGTATGTGTTTAGTCTTAGCAATACAAAGTGCTGCTTCATATAAACCCATGAAATACTAATGTTCATAGGTAAATAGCTATTTCTTAATTCATTGCTTTTGCTTTCAAAACTTATTGTGGGCCCTGAATAGCCAGAGCAATTCTGAAGAACAAAGTAGGAGGCCTCATCACTTCCTAAGTTCAAAATATACTATACAGCTACAGAAATTAAAACAGTCTGGTGTTGGTTCAATGATCAACACATTGACTAGATTTGAGAGCCCAGAAATAAATCTGTCCTTCGATAGACAACTGATTTTTAGCAAGGGGTCTAAGTCCATTCAATGTGGAAGGAACAGTGTCTTCAACAACTGCTACTGGCAGAATTGGATGTCCACCTGCAGAAAAAAAGAAACAGATCCCATACTTTATATCATGCACAAAATTTAATTCAAAATGCATCAACAACCTAAGTGTTAAAAATATAAACTTCTTGGAAGTAAACATAAGGGCAAAACTATGGACCCTAGCTTTTTTTGCTGTTGTTGTTTATTTGCTTTTAGTATTAAATTATGAAACACACATACAAATATGCAAATGGTAGAAGAAAAGTTAGGTAAATGGGACCTCACAATAATTATAAACTTATGCACACCAAGATATCTAATCAAAAGACAACCTCCACCACTGGTACAAATCTTCAGGAGCAGATATCTGATAAGGGTCTAGTATCCAAAATATACATAAAACTTCTATAATTTAACAACAAAAATACAAATAACCCAATAAAAAATGGTCAAAGGACATGAACAGACATTTCATCAAAGATAATATTAAAGCAGGGGAAAAGATGCTCATGATCATTAGCTGCTGCAGAGATATAAATCAAAATGACTACAAAATATCACTTCACTCCTGTTAAAATGGCAAAAGACAGAAAAAAAATATTGACAAGAATATGAACAGATTAGAATCCTTATGAATTACTTGTGGGAATGTAAACTAGCACCATGACTATGTTAAGTGATATGACAATTCCTCATAGAACAA
The DNA here is from genome assembly GCF_000296735.1 of Chrysochloris asiatica. Lineage (NCBI taxonomy): Eukaryota > Metazoa > Chordata > Mammalia > Afrosoricida > Chrysochloridae > Chrysochloris > Chrysochloris asiatica. The sequence goes on from NW_006408700.1 coordinate 1,053,136, forward strand.
CCATATAACCCAGCAATTCTACTCCAAGGTGTATACACTAGACTTCTAATAGAACAGATACTTACAAACAAACGCACACCATATTCATTGCACCGCTATTCACAATAGCTAAACATGGCATCAGGATTGGAGGAAGACTCATTAACAACCTGAGATATGCAGATGATACACCCTTGCTTGCTGAAAGTGAAGAGGACTTAAAACATTTACTTATGAAGATCAAAGACCACAGCTTTCTGTATGGATTACATCTCAATGTCAAGAAAACAAAAATCCTCACCACTGGATCAATAAACAATATTCTTATCAATGGAGAAAAAAACTGAAGTTGTCAAGGAATTCATTCTTCTTGGATCAACTATTAACACTCACGGAAGCAGCAGTCAAGAGATCAAATGACGTATTGCATTAGGCAAATTTGCTGCACAGGGACATTTTAAAGTATTGAAGAGCAAAGATGTCAACTTCAGGGCTAAGGTGCGTTTGACCCAAGCCATGGTATTTTCAATAACCTCATATGCATGTGAAAGCTGGACAGTGAATAAGGAAGACCATAGAAGAATTGATGCCTTTGAGTTATGGTGTTGGAAGAGAATATTGAAAGTGCCATGGGCTTCCAAAAGAATCAATAGATCTGTTTTGGAAGAAATACAGCCAGAGTGCTCCTTAGAGGCTAAGATGGCCAAACTTCGTCTCTCATACTTTGGACATATTGTCAGGAGGGAACAGTTGCTGGAGAAGGATATCATGTTTGGTAAGGTGGAGGGTCAGAGAAAAAGAGGAAGACCCCCAACGAGATGGATTGTTCAAGTGGCAGCATCGATGGACTCAAGCATGGCAACAGTAGTGAGGTTGGCTCAGGATCGGGCACTGTTTCATTCTGCTGAGCATACAGTCGCTATGGGTCGGTACTGACTCAATGGCACCTAACAACAACAACAAGAGAAAGAAATAACCTAATTGCCTATCAATGGAAGAGTGGCTAAAAAAACAAAACAAAATAATGAGGTACAAATATCCAATAGGATATTACTCACTCATAAAGAAAAATGAGTTCCCAAATCATCTTGCTACATTAATGCATCAGAACATTATGCTAAATGAAGTAAGTCAGTAATAAAAGGAAAAGTATTTTATGAAAAGACAGCAATATGTAAATATACAGAGCTTGATGTTTATTGGTGGTTACTAGGGGTGAGGTTAGTAAAAAGGGGAAGTCAGTATCTAGGTAGTAGTCACTGTTTATGGTGATGGAAAATGTGGCTGAAGTTATTATAGTTTGGCTAAATGTAATTAATTCTTGCTCCTAAGTTGTTCACCAGTCCCTGGTAACAGTGAGTTAGACATTGGGGCTGTTAACCACAGAGTCAGCAGTTGCAATCCACTAGTTGCTCTATGGGAGAGAGATGAAGTTTTCTGCTTCTTTAAAGATTCACAGCCTCAGAGTTAAGAACTAACTCAACAGCATACAGCAACAAATTCTATACAAGAAATGATTAATTAGCAAATGCCATATTATACATAATTTTATATCAGCAGCAACCAAATGTATCTCTATATATGTATATGGTATGTATATATGTATATCTATCTATGTACATATATATATTTATATATTATTGTTAAGTGTTGTCTAGTCAGTTCTGACTCATAGCGAGACTGTATAGGGATATCCAGAGCAGCTGATGGGTTGAAATGTTAACCTTGTGGTTCAAACTGACCTTATGAGCTTGTATTTTTTCATGTAGCACCACATCAGAACATATATATATATGTTGTTCTTGTTATGGGCTATGGAGACGGTTCCAACTCATAGCGACCCCATACAGGGTTTCTGAGGCTGTAATTCTTTATAGGAGCAGAAAGTCTTATCTTTCTCCCACGGAACAGCTAGTAGTTTCGAACTGCTGAACTTGCAGTTCGCAGCCCGATTCGTAACCACTACATTTATATATATATATGTGTATGTGTGTGTGTGTGTGTGTGTTGTTGTTGTTATTGTTGTTATGTGCCGTGGAGTCGATTCTGACTCATAGCCACCCTGCACAGGGTTTCCGAGGCTGTAAATCTTTACGGGAGCAGAATGCCTCATCTTTCTCCCGAGAAGCAGCTGGTAGTTTC
>NW_006408700.1:1074536-1076296 GCF_000296735.1 Chrysochloris asiatica
AGATGGAATACATAGAAATCAAATTGACTACATCTGTGGAAAGAGACTACATCTGTGGAAAAGCTCCATTATCATCAGTGAAAACAAGGCCAGAGGCAGATTGTGGAACAGACCACCAATGACTCATATGCAAATTCAAACTGAAGCTGAAGAAAATGAAAACAAGTCCACAAGAGCCAAAATATGATGTTGAATATATCTCACCTGAATTTATAGATCATCTGAAGAACAGTGTTTGATACATTAAACACTAAAGACTGAAGACCAGAAGAGTTGTGGGATGACATCAAGAATATCATAAATGAAGAAAGCAAAAAGCCATTGAGAAGACAAGAAAGAAGAAAAAGCTCTAAATGGATGTTAGAAGAGACTCTGAAACTTGCTCTCCAGTGTAGAGATGCTAGAGCAAGTGGAAGAAATGAGGAGGTCCAAGATCTGAATAGAAAATTTCAAAGATCAGCTTGAGAAGATAAAGCCAAATATTACAACAAAATGTGCAGAAAAGATCTGGAATCAGAAAACCAAAAAGGAAGAACACTCTCAGCATTTCTCATGCTAGGTGAACTGAAGAAAAAATTCAAGCCTCAACTTTCATTATTGAAAGATTCTCTGGGCAAATTATTGAATGATGCAGAAAGCATCAAGAAAAAATGGAAGGAACACACAGAATCACTGTACCAAAAGGAAATAATTAATGTTCAACCATTTCAAGAAGTAGCATATGATCAAGAGCCAATGATACTGAAGGAGGAAGGCCAAGGTGGATTGAAGGAATTGGCAAAGAACAAGGCACCAGGAGTTGATGGAATGAAAATTGAAATCTTTCAAGAAAGTGAGCCGGTACAGGAGGCACTCACTCATCTCTGCCAAGAAATTTGAAAGACAACTATCTGGCCAATTGATTGGAAGAGATCCATATTTGTGCCCATTCCTAAGAGAGGAGACCCAACAGAATGCAGAAATCATAGGACAATCTCTTTGATATCCCATGTGAGTAAAGTTTTGCTAAAGGTAATACAGAAACGGCTACAATCATACACTGACAGAGAATTTCCAGAAGTTCAAGCTGGATTCAGAAGAGGTCCTGGAACGAGGGATATCATTGCTGATGTCTGATGGATATTGGCTGAAAGCAGAGAATATCTGAAAGATGTTTACCTGTGTTTTTTGACTATGCAAATGCTTTCGATTGTGTGGATCATGACAAGCTATGGACAACATTGCAAAGTATGAGTATTCCGGAACACTCAATTGTGCTCCTGAGGAATCTGCATCTGGACCAAGAGGCAGTTGTTCGAACAGAACATGGGAACTCTGAATGGTTTAAAATTAAGAAAGGTGTGTGGCAAGGTTGTATTCTTTCACCATAATTATTCAACCTGTATGCTGAGCAAATCATCCGAGAAGCTGGGTTATATGAAGAAAAACGTGGCATCAGGATTGGAGGAAGTCTCATTAACAACCTATGATATGCAGACGATACAATCTTACTAGCTGAAAGTAAAAAGGACTTGAAACATTTACTTATGAAGATCAAAGAGCACAGCCTTCAATATGGATTACATCTCAATGTCAAGAAAACAAAACTCCTCAACGCTGGACCAATAAACAACATTCTTATCAATGGAGAAAAGATTGAAGTTGTCAAGGACTTCATTTTTCTTGGATCAACTATCAACACCCACAGAAGCAGCAGTCAAGAGATCAAACGACGTACTGCATTAGGCAAATCTGCTGCACAATACCTTTTTAAGTGTTGA
>NW_006408700.1:1078648-1079214 GCF_000296735.1 Chrysochloris asiatica
AGGATGGCCAGACTTCATCTCTCCTACTTTGGACATATTATCAGGAGGGACCAGTTCCTGGAGAAAGAAATCATGTTTGGTAAAGTGGAAGGTCAGCGAGAAAGAGGAAGATCTCCAACGTGATGGATTGGCAACAGCAATGCACTCAAACATAGCAGTGCTTGTATGGTTGGCCCATGACTATGTAGTGTTTCGTCCTATTGTGCATAGCTTCCCTATGAGTCAGTACTGATCCAATGGCACCTAACAACAGCAACAATACTTTATCAGGAGTCCTGTTATGACAATGTAGGATAAGCACTGGACTGCAAACCATGAGATCGATAGTTCAAACCCACCAACTGTTCCTCAGAAACCCTGTACAGTGTCTCTATGGGTCAGAACTGAGTCGATGGCACTTAACGACAGACTTTACGAAGTGCATGTCCTTCTCCAGGAACTGGTCCCTCCTGATAATATATCTGAAGTATTGTTGTTGTTGTTGTTAAGTGCCGTCGAGTTGGTTCCGACCCATAGTGACCCTGTACAGGGTTTCCGAGGGTGTAAATCCTTACGGGAGTAGAAAG
>NW_006408700.1:1079314-1086562 GCF_000296735.1 Chrysochloris asiatica
CAAACTTCATCTCTCATACTTTGGACATATTGTCAGGAGGGACCAGTTGCTGGAGAAGGATATCATGTTTGGTAGGGTGGAGAGTCTGAGAAAAAGAGCAAGACCCCTAACAAGATGGACTGGCCAAGTGGCAGCATGGATGGGATGGACTCAAGCGTGGCAACAGTAGTGAGGTTGGCCCAGGATCGGGCAGTGTTTCATTCTGCTGTGCATAAGTTCACTATGGGTCAGTACTGCCTCAATGACACCTAACAACAACAACAACAACTAAAGTCAGTGAAGGTGAAATTGAAGAATTTCTTCAGTTGAAAAGTTATTGAACATGCAATCAATATACATTGATAACAACTGGATGCAAAAGTGAGAAACAAAGAAGGACAGGTTGTTGGAAACTATGACCTTGGTGATAAAATGATGCTGCACATCACATGGTAGAATTTTTCAAGACCAATGAATTCTTCATTGCAAATACCTTTCTAAAACAACATTAAAGTTGACTACACATGTGGAACTCACTTGATGAAATACACAGGAATCAAATTGCCTACATCTGAGGGAAGAAATTTTGGAAAAGCTCAATATCCTCAACCAAAACAAAGCCAGGGGAAGACTATGGGTCAGGTTTAAGCTGAACCTGCCAAAAAATTAAAACAGTTGTGTGAGAGCCAAAATATAACCTTGAATATTGTTGCAGTAAAGTGCCTTTGAATCAGTTCTGACTTAGAGCGACCCTGGGTAGAGTTTCCAAGGAGCAGTTAGTGAATTTGAACTACCAACCTCGTGGTTCAAACTTACCTTGATATCTTGTGCACTATCCCACAGAGCCACACCAGGACTCCAACCTTGAATATAATCCCCACTGAATTTATAGTCCATCTGAAGAACTTATTTGATACATTATGCACTAATGACCAATGACCAGAGAGCTGTGGGATGACATTAAGAACATAAGGAAGAAAACAAAGAGCCATTAAAAAGACAGGAAAGCAAGAAAACTCCAAAATGTTTGTCAGAAGAGAGTCTGAAACTTGCCCTTGAGCATAGAGAATCTAAAGTGAAATAAGGAAGTAAAAGAATTGAACAGAACATGTCAAAGAAGACTAGATAAGATAAAGTAGGTATTGAAATGTTCCAAGACATGGAGTTAGAAAACCAAGAGGGAAGAATACGCTCAGCATTTTTCAAGGTAAAGGAATTGAAGAAAAATAATCCCAGCCTCAATTTACAATATTGAAGGTTTCTATGGGCCAAATGTTGCATGATGCAGAAAACCTCAAAATAAGATGTAATTTACATGCAGAATTTTCCACCAAAAGGAGATGGTCAACCATTTCAAGATGTAGCATATGATCAAGAACCAATGATACTGAAGGAAGAAGCCCAAGGTGCACTGAAGGAATTGGTAAAAATCAAGTCTCCAGGAATTGAGTGAATACAAATGGAAATCTTTTAACACACTGACGGCAGGCCTGGAGGCACTCACTCATCTATGCCAAGAAACTTGGAAGACCTGATAAGGAATCTGTATTATGTCCATTCGAAAGACAAGAGACCCAGCAGAATGTGAAAATCACCAAACAATATCATTGATATCACATGCAATTAAAATTTTACTTAAAAAATTTAAAAAATGGTTGCAACAATAAATCAATAGGGAACTGCCAGAAATTCAAGGCAGATTCAGAAGCTATGGAATGAGGAATATCATTGCTTACATCAGACAGGTCTTTGCTGAAAGCAGAGAAAACCAGAAAGATGTTTACTTGTGCTTCATAGACTATGCCAAGTCTTACTGTGCATATCATGACAAACTATGGATAACATTATGAAGAATAGGTGTAACACAACTCTTAATTGTGCTCATATTGTTGTTGTTAATTGCCATTGAGTTGGTTCTGAGTCATAATGACACTGCATAGAGTTTCCAAGGAGTGACTGGTGAATTTTAACTGCCAACCTTTTGGTTAGCACACCATGCTAGTACTCATCAAGAACCTGGCAAGGAAACGATACACGATAGGATGAATGTAAAGCGAATGTTCTCCCATGTAAACCATCACATAATTCACAATAAAACGTTAAAAAAAAAAAAGAACGAACCTGTGTGTAGACCAGCAGGCAGTTGTTACAACAGGACAAGAGAATTCTGAATGGTTTGAAAATCAGGAAAGGAGTGTGCTAAGGTTTTATCCTTTCACCATACTTAATCTGTATGCTGAACAAATCATCTGAGAAGGTAGGTTATATGAAGAAGAATGTTGCATCAGGATTGGATCATTACTAACCTGGGATAAGCAAATGATACAATCTTGCACGCTGGAACTGAAGAAGATTTAAAATACTTACTGATGAAGATCAAACTCTACAGCCTCCTGTATGAATTGCATCTTAATATAAAGAAAATAAAAATCTTCAAAACTCAACCAACATGATAAATGAATAAAAGATTGAAGTTTTCAAAGACTTCATTTTTCTTTGATTCATAATCAACACTCATGGAAGTGGCAGTCAAGAAATGAAATGACATATTGCACTAGGAAAATCTGCTGTACAAGACCTCTTTAAAGTGTTAAAGAGCAAAAATATCACTTTGAGAACTAAGGTGCACATGACTGAAGCAAGGGTATTATCAATTGCTTCATATGACTATTATATAGATATACATGCTATTGTTGTTCCATCTCATAGCAACCCTTGCACCACAGAACAAAACTCTTCCCAGTCTTGTGCCATCTTGACAATTTATTGTTACATTTGATCCTATGGCTGCTGTCACTGTGTCCATCAGTGTCAATCTATCTCCTTGGTGGTATTCCTCTTGTTTTGCTGATCCTCCAATTTTCGAACCATGATATCTGTCCCCAGGGGTTGGTCCCTCCTGATAGCATACCAAAGTATGTGCTATGAAGTATGGTGATCCTGGATTCTAAGGAGCATTCTGATTGGACTTCTTCCGATGCTGATTTGTTTGTTCTTCTGACAATCCATTGTTCTTTTAGTATTCTTCTATGACATCACATTTCAAATGGACTTTACTTCATTCATGTCATCAAGGTTAACTCTATTTTGAGGAAGCAACTCTTCTCCAGTCACATTTAAGTGCCTTACAGCCTGAGGGGCTCATCTTCTGGCATTATTCACAATATTCTGTGTCTTCATTGTGTTTCAACATTCAATAGTCTGGTGCTGACAGTGTATCACTGCTATTCATATGATTTTCAGTGACTAAATATTTGGAAGTAGTTTGTCTCTCCTTATTCCTAGTCTGTCTTCATCTGGAAGCTCAGCTGAAATCTCCCTCATATTGTAAGGCACTCAAAATATGACCTTAATAACAATAATGGAGCAAAGCTTTTGGGACCTTCATTTGTTGATGGAGCACAATTATAAATGAGGAAAAATAGTTGCAAATATTCATTAATAATTAGAACATGAAATGCATGAAGTATGAAACTAAGAAAATTAGAAGTTGTCAAAAATACAATGGAATGCATAAAGATTAATATTCTTGGCATTAATGAACTGAAATGGAATGGTGTTGGTCATTTTGAATCAGACAATAATATCAGTTACTATGTCAGGAATGACAAACTGAAGACGAATGATGTCACATTCATCATCAAAAAACCATTTCAAGATCTCTCTTGAAGTACAACACTGTATATGATTGGGTAATATCCATATGCCCATAAAGAAAACTAGTTAATATCACTATTATTCAAATTTACACAGCAATCACTAAAGCCAGTGATCATGAAATTGAAGAATTCTACCAACTTCTTTAGTCTGAAATTGAGCAAATGTGCAATCAAGATTCATTGATAATTACTAGTGATTGGGATGCAAAAGTTGGAAATTAAGAGGAAGGATCAGTAATTGGAAAATATGGCTTTGTTGATAGAAATGATGCTGGAGATTTCATGTTAGAATTTTGTAAAAACAATGACTTATTCATTGCAAGTAACTTTTTCAACAACATTAAAAGTGACTGTACAAGTCGAGCACACCAGATGGAATCCGCAGAAATCAAATTGACTATATTTGTGGGAAGACATGATGGCAGTGCTCAGTATCATCAGCCAAAACAAGGCTAGAGGCTGACTGTAGAACAGATCATCAGTTGCTCATATGCAAGTTCATGATAGCACAAAATATGACCTTGAACATATCCCACCAATACATCCCAAATCTCTTCAAGCTTTTAAAATATGGTTAACATTGTTGAATTCTGTATTGGTTTCTATGCGTTTTTGAAGATGTTGTTTTTATTATGGTTTTATTATTTCTCCAATTATATGGTAAACTCTGGAATATTTTTAAGGAATTATTATTTTATTATCAATTACACACAATTATATGAACTCATAATGCTAGCAGCACTTCTTTGCTACCTAGATTATAATTATTTTAATTGACTATAAACAGATTTTTCAAAAATGTTTTTGAATAATTTGTAAACGAATGCAATTATATTTCTATTTTTATTACTAATTTACTTATTGCATTATTTGGATATATACGTTACAAATGTTATGTCTATTCAGCCCTGTCAAATTGTAATTGAAAAAATTAGAAATGATGAGATTTTCCTGTTGTTAATAGCAGAATTTATTAAGTAGAAGGAATCTAATAACTCTTTAAGTTTGGAATGTTAAGTTACACAGGGAGTAGAACAATGATTTTGTGGTAAGAGAAAAACAGCCTTGTGAAAGAATTTCTTTATGAAAATGTTCAGGGGAACAGGAAATTAGGATTCTTATGTATTAGTGAGAAACACTTAAGACATGCAGCTTTCTGTTAAGCTTTAACCTTGTTCTTTCATAACATGCAGTTTCCTTTCCAGACCCAAGGAAGCCAAAGGAACTCACAATTGGGAAACAGATAGCACAGCAGAAGTAGCTAGAGGCAGTGAATGTACTTTGTAGAGAATTTTAACATTTCCCAAGGCCTGTTCACCTTCCAGCACAGCAGAATTAACTCCACAAACTTAAGAAAATGAGCAGGTACCTGAAAGTCACCTGTGGTCAAACAAGCTCAGTCTACATCACCACCAACACCATCTAAAAACACAGACACACAGACACACACACAGACACAAAAACACCATCATCAAATATTCTTAAGAGCAACTGCTGTGTACCTGTTTCTATATATACTTCATAGAGTATCCACCAAAACCATGACCTGGTACAAAATCCCCATGCAACTAAATAGTGAAAGTCCTTGGAAATTATGTAAAGGCATTTCACAAGTGGCATATAGAAGAAACAATTTAAAATATAAAAGCCAAGGGTTCCTTTCCAGATGTTTTTCTATTTGTTAGTATTTTCTAATTCCTTAATTATTAAAGTTTTGAGATCTGATAAAAAGAAATTGGCTATTACCACTTTTAAAAAATATCTACCTAGCTGAGCATCCCTAGATGGTGCATGCAGCTGCTACTGAAAGGTGACTTGGAAGGAAGACCTGGTCATCTAGTAGAGAAAAAATCAGCCATGAAAACCTCCATAAAACATAGCTCTGATAGAAGGAGCTGTTGTTAGGTGTTGGCCAGTGTGTTCTGACTCATAGCGACCATATGCACAACAAAACACTGCCTGGTGCTTCACCACCCTTACAATTATTGTTACATAGGCACCCATTGCTGCTGTCATTGTGCCAATCCATCTCTTTGGGGGTCTTCTTTTTTTCCTAACTCTGTACTTTACCCACCACTCATCTGTCAGTTTGTCATACTGTGGTGACTTGCATGCTGCTGTGATCCAGAAGCTATGCCACAGGTATTTTAAATACCAGCAGGGTCACCCATGATGGACAGTTTTCAGCTGAGCTTCCAGACCAAGACAGACTAGGAAGCAGAGACAGACTACTTCTGAATATATAGTCTCTGAAAACCTTAGGAATAGCAGTGGAACACAGCACCAGAATATTGAATATTGAAACATAATGAAGATCACCAGAATATTGTCAGATAACGTGCTGGAAGATGAACCCCTCTGGTTCGAAGGCACTCAAAATATGACTGGGGAAGAGTTGCCTCTTCAAAGTAGAATTGGCTGTGATGATGTGAATGGAGTAAAGCCTTCATTTACTGATGGGGCACAACTCAAAATGAAGCAAAACAGCTGTAAACATCCACTGATAATTGGAACATGGAATGTACAAAGAATGAATTTAGGAAAATTGGAAATTGTCAAAAATGAAATGGAACGCATAAACATCCATATCCTAGGCATTAGTGATCTGAAATGGCCTGGTACTGACCATTCTGAATCTGACAATCACAAGGTTTACTATGCCACAAATGACAAATTGAAGAGGAATGGTGTCAAATTCATCATCAAAAAGAACATACTAAGATCTGTTTTGAAGTACAGTACTGTCTGTGATAGGATAATATTCATATGCCTACAAAGAGTACCAGTTAATACCACTATTACTTAAATTTACTCACCAACCACTAAAGCCAGCAATAATGCAATTGAAAGAATCCTACCAAATTCTTCAGCCTGAAGTAAATCAAATATGCAATCAAAATGTGTTGATAACTACAGGTGATTGGAAAGTAAATGTTGGAAACAAAGAGGAAGGATTAGTAGTAGGAAAATAAGGCATTGGTGATAGAAGCATTGCTGGAGATCACATAGTAGAATTTTGTAAGACCAATGACTTCTTCATTGCAAATAACTTTTTCAAAACAACATAAAAGATGACTGTACACATGGACCTCATCAGATGGAATAAACAGAAATCAAACTGATTGCATCTGTGAAATGAGGCAATGGAAAAGCTCCACATCATCAGCAAAAACAAGGCCAGTTAAACAGACCATCAAGTGCTCATATGCAACTTCAGGCTAAAGCTGAAGAAAAAATGTAAAAGTCCATGGAAGCCAAATATGACCTTGAACATATCCCACCTGAATTTAGAGATCATCTGAAGAGCAGGTTTGATGCATTAGACACTAAAGACCGAAGTCCAGAAGAGCTGTGGGATGTCATCAAAAACATCATACAGGAAGAAAACAAAAGGTCATTAAGAAGACAAGAAAAAATGAAAAGACCAAAATGGATGTCAGAAGAGACTCTGAAATCTTGCTCTCAGGCCTACAGATGTAAAAATAATTGGGAAAAATAAGGAGGTAAATGAGTTGAATAGACAATTTCAAAGAGCAGCTGAGAAGACAGAGTCAAATGTTATAATGGAATGTGCAGAGACCTGGAGTTAGAAAACCAAAACAGAAGAACA
>NW_006408700.1:1089062-1098090 GCF_000296735.1 Chrysochloris asiatica
CTTGAACTGCCGACCTTGCAGTTTAAACGGCTTTGCAGTCTGGCACATTAACCCATATGCATATAAGGCTACTGAAAATACCAGGGCTTAGGTGAGGCTCACTGTAGTTCATGAACTGGTATCTTTACTCTGGAACGCTTTAAAGATGTCTTATGCAGCAGATTTACCCAGTGCAATATGTTGTTTAATTTCTTGACTGCTAATTCCTGAGTGTTGATTATAGATCCAAGTAAAATGAAGTGTTTTATAGCTTTAGACTTTTTCATTTATCACAATATTTTTTATTGGTCCAGTTGTGAGGATTTTTGTGTTCCTTACATTGAGGTGCAATTCACACTGAAGATTGCAGTTTTCATCTTCCTTAGTAAATATTATTAGTTATCTTAGTTTGTAGTCCTGGTGGTGTGCCGTGGGTTAATATGGTGGGCTGTAAGATTGGTTTGAATTGCAAGGTTGGTGGTTCAAGCTCACCAGCTGCTCCTAAGAAACCCTATATGGATGGGATCACTTTGAGTCAGAACTGACTCGACTAGATGGCACTTAACCACCACCACCACCAAGCTCTTAGGAACAAGGTTGTATCATTTGCATCTTGCAGGTTGTTAATGAGTCTTGCTCCAATGCTGATGCCATGCTCTTCTTCACATAATCCCGTTTCTCAGATTATTTGCTCAGCATACAGAATGAATAAGTATGGTGAAAGCATATCCTTTCAGAGACACAAGCAGGACTACAATAAATTGGAACCACTTCAACATGAACTAGTTCATCCTCCTTGAGTATTTTTTCCTATCGCACTTTGGTCTTCTTGGTTTTATGATCTCTGGAGTTTAACAGAAACTCTAACTTCTGGAAATGGAATCATCTAAAATAAAAGGAATAAGCTGCATTTGGTGAGGAAGGGAGTCAGGGAGGGGCACCAACCATTCCTCCCATAACCCTCTGTTCATCCGGGTTTGATAATCCATTGCAATGGCCACACAGAACTCAGACACCATATACATGTTAGGAGGTTAATTAGGGAAGTTGGAAGGTTACAATTTGGGGTCAAAAATGCTCAGGGCATAGCTGTTTCCCATCAGCTGTTGATAAATGCCCACAGGGCACACTACTTCACCATAAGTCTCAGCCTGAAGGCAATTGGCACTAGGTCCATAGAAATAACTAGAAGCAGGCCACTCTACAACCAAGCTTCCTGGCCAAAGTCACTCAGCATTACTTGCTTCATAGGCTGGAAAATCACTGCTCTAGATCATGCTGTAGTTCGTGATTCAGTTGCTGCTTCTCCTCTACCACTCCTCTAGTGTTCGAGTGTTCTGTCCCTGGGTGGAGAAAGTTCAACGCACAGGGATCTTGTAGTCCAAAGGATGCGCTGCGTTCCTGGCTCTTCTTCTTTGATGGTAATGAGATCTCCCTCCTGCTTCTGAGAATGTTCCTTTTATACCCCTGCTAGAGGTTTAAGTTTTTACTTTTATAATGAACTCTGCTAATATTCATAGTTGAATCATATAATCCTATCAATATCTTCTCCCACCTTCTCTTACCCGTACCCAATAAAGCAGAAATGTTTGGTGGGAGTTACAGACTAGGGTTGAAGAGAGTTAAGATAATTCACTACACCATAGGGTCCCACCCACTAAGCAATGTGAGTTCAAATTGTGTGTATTCATATATGACAGTTTATTCCAACCATGTGCCTGTTCTGTGGTGCTGGACACATGGGCTACTAGCACTAACATTAATACACCTAACATCAGCATATCATACATAACAAGATGGTCAATACTCTCCACTTATTGACTATCTTGTCATCTGACATCTTGCAAAATGAAAAGGATGGGAAGAAAGATTTCTGTACAAGCTTGTGGTGTATGTCTCCTAGAGAATTTAGAAGAACTGTATAGACATTCTTCTGGTCGGACTGGTTAGTGTCCCACTATCTCTCGAAGTCCCTTTAACTTGAATTATGCTGTTATGTATGTCTTCTGTAGACTTTTACATGTTAAAAATGAAGTGTGCAGTTCCTGGGAGTATTCTAGAGCCAAATCACATCAATTAGCTCAGCTAAGGGGAGGACACATTTGTCCCAGTTGATTTCAGGTAACAAGGAGTAAGCTATGGCCAGTTATATGTATTTGGCCCCACTCCCTACTCTGTGAGAAGCAAGTGATAAAACCCTTCTCTGGCAGAGCCTGCAATGGAGGCGTTCCAGAAACAGTAGGGCACAACTCTGTGGGAAGATGAATAAATCCACCCCTCATGGGAAGGGATTACAACCACTCTCACAAAGCTTGGCCAGGCTCATTTAATTACACTTGAGTTAAAGGGAAGCTTAAATACTCATGGCAGATGTAAAATGTGCTACAAGGTGATCAACTTGTAAAAACTCCAAGTCACTAGATAAAATGTCAGTGCGCTCCCATTTAGTGAACAAGATTCTTTTTAAAAACTTGTTTTATATGTGAGGACATGTGAGATTATTTTCCATTAATGGTATTTTCCATTATTTTAAAATCGCAATAGGGGAAAAAAAAAAAACATCCAGTTACCTCTATGGAAAAATGTCTGAATAATGTCTCAAGAGAAAACAATTGTGATTCGCATGTGTCTGAACAAAATCAATTTTCTGTTGCATGTTATTCAGCTTGTATACTCATTTTGACTTCAATATAGAACCTTGTCCAACTTTTATTGTGAAGTTTTATTTTTATCCCGAGTGTCTGGGTTTTATTCCCTTCCAATCTGGATAGTAACCAATAGGCCTCATGGTTTATGGTAAAAAGCTCTAGGCTTGGCAGCCAAACAGCTGGATCTATATTTTGGGCCCACCAGAACTTGAGGAAATTACTGAATATTTCCCATCTCCACTTCTTTATCTGTAAGACTGGGATAAAAATAGTATTTTTATGAGGTTTAATAAAAACAAACAAGCACATATTAAACCCTCAGTAAATGTTATCTGTGGATCAATGTTATGTTCATCCTTTCCAAAAATCTTTCCTGAGTGTCTGGTACTGTTGTTAGGTGTTGCTGAGTTGGTTCCATCTCACATCCAACTCACATCAACTCTACGGACAACAGAAGGAAACACTGCCATTTCCTATGCATGCTCACAATCATTGCTGTATTTAAGCTCATTGTTGCAGCCACTGTATCAGTCCAGTTGTTCTGAGAATTTTCCTCTTTTTCACTGACCCTTTACTAAGCAGAATGTTCTTCTCCCGAGAGTAGTCCTTCCTGATAATATGCTTAAATATGGAAAACAAAAATCTCACTCTCCTCACTTCTCAGAAGCATTCTGGTTGTACTTCCTCTGGTACTCCATTGTATATTCAATATGTTTTGCCAACATCATAACTCAAATACATCGATTATTCTTCAGTATTCTTTTTTCATTGAGAACCTACTATGCATAATATTTGCTGTTTTAGGGAAAAGATCATTGGGTCAGGGAGCCCAGACTCTTTTTATGATCTCTGCATAAAAGACTTGGGAACAGTCATATCATTTTAGACCAGAAGCAAAGGTACCTAAGGAGGTAAGACATGCTCAGTGACATCATCTCAGTGAAAGTCAAATGGGTTTAAATATAGATTGACACTAACTATGTCAGCAGCTCTGGCAGTGCAGTGGTTGCAAGTTGTGCTGCTAATCTCACAGTCAGCAGTTTGAAACTACCCATAGTTCCACCTGAGAAAAATGAGGCTTTCTGCTCCTGTAAAGATTTACAGCCTCGGAAACCCTGTGCAGGATCACTATGAGTCAGAACTGACTCCATGACACATAACCACCACCACCAACTAAATACTTATCATCTTTATTTCATTCCCATGATAAATCTCCAAAATCAAACCCCCTGTCTTTGAGTAAATTCTAACTCATAGTGACATTTTTGTTGTTGTTGTTGTCAGGTGTCATTGAGTTGGAACTGACTCATAGAGACCCTATGCACAGCAGAACGAAACAATGTTCAATCCTAGGCCAACCTCACTACTATTGCCACACTTGAGTTCATCAATGCTGCCACCTGGCCAGTCCATCTCATTGGGGGGGTCTTCCTTTTTTTTTTCTGACCCTCCACCTTACCAAGCATGATAGATACCCTTCTCTAGCAACTGTTCCTTCCCGACAATATATCCAAAGGTTGAGAGACAAAGTTTGGCCATCTAAAGCAGCACTTTAGGAAAGAGTAAAATTGTTCCATAAGATTTTCATTGATGTGAATGATATGGAAGCAGACCCTCTCATCTTTCTCCATTGGAGCAACTGGTGGATTTGAATCACTGATGTTTTAGTTAGCAGCCCAACACTTAAGCCACTGCACCATCCATCCCCATGATTTTTGTTTTTGCTAAGTGCCGTCTAGTAAATCTTAACTCATAGGAACCCTGTATAGGGTTTCCAAAGAGCAACTGGTGGGTTTGAACTGCAATTCTTGTGGTTCACAGTCCAGTGCTTATCCTAGAGCACCATTTCAGGAATCCATTCCCATGGTACTATGATTTAATTCTGAAATTAACAATGCTTGCTGAATTAAAACTACCTTGGAAACCCTACCTAGGGTCTTCATGAATCAGAATCAGCTCAACAGCACAAACAATAAAAGTATTTTACTGACAATGATGCTGTCTTTGGTGTAGTCCATCCCTGAGTTCTCCTTGCCTCATATGAATTGCAGATGCTATTTTCTATTGTAGTTCCAATCTATTGATAAGAGAAAGGGGAAAAGGCATCCAATGTTTTACTTGTTTCACTCAGACTCATCATCTTAGCACTTCAGAGATCTATCCAACTACTGACGTGAGTGTAATGGATGCTGTAGTGCCCTACCTGGAACTCCTCAAGTTTAAAACACGCATTCCCTCAGCAGTCTGGACTGTTGCTATTTGAGCTGTCAGTGGCTCTATCTCCAGGACTTTCTTTCAATCTAAGGCAGTTTGCTTTTTCTGAGATGATTCCCGGTCTGCAATTCAATGACTGGTTTAAATGAAGGTACAAGAATTTACCCCTGCCTCAATCTGAAATAACTGAAAGATTTTCCTAGCTCCAGACCTTCTCATAGGCTGGATGGGCTGAAGCCTTTGTTACAACTCAATATATTTCAGTTTCTTCATCATCCAATCCTATAACACACCCTCCCTCCCTCCCTCACAGATGGTGTTCCCAAGAAATCTCCCTATTAACCTTTGCTTGCAAATCTCCATCTCAAAGTCTATTTTCCAAACAATCATCCTAAAACAGAGGCTTTAGGCATTTTTCTTAGCTGTTAAATAAAGAGGCATAGAACTTAAGTGCTTTGGAAGCAGGTAGACATGCCTAGGGCAATCTACTTAACCTCCCTGTTCCTTGGTATATGTAAAAAGGAAATTATAATAGTATGTTTCACAAGACTAATGTCAAGGTTAAATAAGACAATGACTGTACAAGTGTTTAGCAGAGAATCTGATGACTAGTAAGTGCTCAGGAAATGTTAGCTGTAATTGCTACTATAATCTTTGTCATCAATTGCATTATTGTTATGAACAGACAAACAGGCAATCAAACATAAAATAAAACCTAGAACATTATGGTTTCACACCTTTCAACTCAATCAAAAATAATTGATGCATAGTAGTGTTGGCTTAAAGTAGACTAAGTCATGCTGAATTGCTTCATTCATATATATAACTGTGAACTCTCCTTTTGAGACACTTGTCTTTCTCTCTCCCTACCTCATCCCTGCATTCTTTTAGTGATGGATGGGCAGACAGAGATGAAGTCATTGAAGGTTATGAGGTGGAAGCCAACGGGGGAATCACCATAAAGCTGCAGTCTCCAGAGGTCAGGTCATTTGATGATTATTTCCTGAAACTGAGGCTGGACACTAACACAAGGAATCCCTGGTTTCCTGAGTTCTGGCAACATCGGTTCCAGTGCCGTCTACCAGGACACCTTCTGGAAAATCCCAACTTTAAAAAAGTTTGCACAGGTAACTCATGTTTCCAAAATAACAATGGGGATATTTAGCTGTCTACTCCAGCTCCTTTTCAGCTTGTTGAATGAGAGTGGATGGTGTCAGAGCTGGAGACTCAAAGACACTAAGTTGTCATCTTGACTTACCAAACAGCTACATAAAGTTAAAAGTGTGTATTGTCCCACAGCTTCAAGTTGATGCATTCTGGAATGATTGTTTTGGTCCATGGGGAAGTAAGTGATTAGAAGAGATATAAGTAAGAGAAAGTGAACTGAACCACCACCACCATTATCCTACTCAAGGAAGAAGTTTTATTTCAGGCACACATCGAAGTTAGCCACAGCACTGTGGCAGTACTGGGTTGACCCTTATTTCTTCTCTGTGACTAATTTCCACATGTAAGTCAGGAGAAGGTAGTTAATAGCACCCTTGGCTATACCACTGACATGGATGCCAGTGGGTATAGTTGGTAAGAACTTCTGTACTCCAGTGTGTAAACCCACTTGGATAGACACTTACATGTGCTGCTTACTGGAGCCATGACAGTAAAGGGTAGCACTTTGTTCCAGGATGTTTAGAGTTCTTGGTGAGCCCTCACAGGACGCCCTATATTTTTTACCTAGTAATGCACTGGACCTCAAGGTTGATTTGAACCAAAATGTTCAAACTCATCAGCTGCTCCTTGAAAACCCTATACAGAGTCACTATGAGTCAGAAATAACTCTATGGCACTTAACAGCTATAACAGCTACCATAGAACAAATGTTTCAAAACTGTTTTGTTATGCATTGAGTGAAGGTTTACAGAGCAAATTATCAGTTTTACAGTCAACAAATTACACACTTTGGTTCACCTCGGTTGTAGTCTCTTCAGTGTAACATTACTTCTCCTACTTCCTGCCTATGTTTCTTGCATCCAGTTCTCCTTTTTCCTAATGCTTCTGAATTTTGTCCTTAGAAATGTTCCATTTTTATCTCGAATGGTTGACCATTCCATGGTGTACATACCTCACTTGTGTTGCTGTCCTCCCTATAGACCTCTCTATATAATTGAGCCAAGACATAAAAGTGACTTCAATTCTAGACTTGAAGGGTAACCAATGGTTATAGTCTTGTGATTCCACCAGTCTTGGTGTTTATCTGACCAGTATTCCTGATCTTTTTTATAATTTTGAGTTTTGTTCCAAATTTTCTGCCACTCTATGAAGGACCTTCTAATTTGATCTCTTTGAGAGCAGTTGGTAGGGTAGCCAGGAACCATAGAAGTTCTTCTGGTCTTAGGGTCATGGAGACTGATGTTTCCATTAGTTCCACTGGACTAATTGTAAGACAGATTTCTTAATAATAAAACTTTTAGGAGTATTTTACTTAGTGCGTAGAGATTTTACTCTGCTCTGTTTCATATTGTCTACACTTCAAGAGAAACCATTGTACCATCAGACTCCTTTTGGTTTCTCATGGTAGTGGTGGTGTGGTATTCTGTAGAGTTGGTTCTGACTTAGAGTGATTTTACATAGGATTTCTGAAGCTGTAAACCAATTTTGGGAGCATCTTTCTCCTGTAGAGCAGCTGATAGATTTGAACTGCTGAACTTGTGATTAGCAGCTCAACTCATAACCCACTAGTCTACAAGGGTCCCTTTCAATTTATCATACTGCTGTTAAAAGCACATTTTCCATACTGGACTGATAACAGGGTATGCAAGTCTCTATCCAGGATCTATTTAGTGTTGACTAGCAGTGTTATGGCACCTATTTACTCCTATAACTAGGCTCGGCAGGCATTGTCTACAAAGGTCTAGAATATATCCATTCAAATAACACCCATGTATCAAACATTGCATGTAGCAAAGGAAGGCACAGAAAAGGGTATGTCATGACCTCTGGCCCTAGAGGAACTTGTGATCCCTTTAGAGAGACCCAAACCAATCACGCATACACATGCGATAGAGAAATAGCACCAAAGGACAGTAAACTGTTACCAAACAGCATACAATTTTAACTAAAACCCAAACCCATCAATGTGATTCAAACTCATCAAGACCTTATTTAGGGTTTCCAAGACTATCAACCTTTATGGGTGCAGACAACTTCATCTTTTTTTCCACAGAGCAGCAGGTGGGTTTGAACAACCAACCTTAGAGGTGACAGTCCAATGCTTAACTCACTGTGTCACCAGAATATGACTAATTACCTAAACTATTTCTCATTTCACTAATATTTAAATTTCTATTTTAGAAAATTTCTTAAATAATTCAGTATAGTCATAGATATCTTACTTGATAAAATTCAGCAGAGATTGTTGGGAAATTGTATGATGCAGGTTTATTTTCAATAAAGATTTTTAGCACTCTCTCATTATGGCTTTCAAGGAGGCTGAGAAATCTAACCTAGCTGACAGTTAAGAGGAAAGATACTAACAGCTAACTTGTATCTGCCACATATATACATCTCTACTGAGTTCTCCAGTCTCCAATATGTTTTTGTTGCTGTTTTAAGTGCCTTTGAGTTGGTTTCAACCCATAGCAACCCTGTATAGAGGTTCTGAGGAGCAGTTGGTGAGCTTGAACTCCCAACCTTGTGATTCAAACGGACTTTGCAGCCCAGGGCATTAACCCACAGCACCACATCAGGATTCCAGTATAGTGGCCCCATAAAGTTAAAAATGCCAGTGAACCAATAGTATAATTCCCTTGTTTGCAAACTAAACATGTTAAGGGCTGATGAGAGTTAGCAGTTTGTTTAGGTTCACAGAGCTAATGGCAGAAACATTATTAGAAGTCACATCTCCTAAATACCACAATGCTTAATGACTTTTGGACATGCATTTAGTTGTCATTTATTATTCTCCAGTTCTTTTTAGACTTTTATTCATGTTATCATTTACTGCTATTCAATTGCTTCTTAAGGAATGCTGTTTTCTTTCTTAAACTATAAGAACTGAGAATACAGAGAGACCTCATATTCTTTTCAGCATCCTGAACAAAACTGATCCTAGGGAACTCAGTTAATTCTTAAAAACAGATAAACTGATTAATTTATATCACCTTTTAGTGTATTGGGTTTAGATTTATTTT
>NW_006408700.1:1098190-1099090 GCF_000296735.1 Chrysochloris asiatica
AGGGAACTGAAGAAAAAAATCCAAGCCTCTACTTGAGATATTGAAGGATTCTATGGATAAAATATTGAATGATTCAGAAGCAATCAAAAGAAGATAGAAGGAATACAGAATCAATGTACCAAACAAAAAACAAAAAAACAAACCAAAACAGAAAAACCACAACTTCAACCATTTCAAGAGGTAGGTAGCAAAGGATCAAGAGCCAATGATCCTGAAGGAAGAAATTCAAGGTACCTTGAAGGCACTGGCAATGAACAAGGCACCAGAAATCGAGGGAATACAAATTGAAAAGTTTCAACAAACAGATGTAGCACTGGAGGCACTCACTCATCTACGCCAAGAGATTTGGAGGACAGCTGTCTGGCCAACTGATTGAAAGAGAACTATATTTGTGCCCGTTCCAAAGAGAGTTGACCCAACAGAATGTGGAAATCATCGTACAATATCATTAATATCACATGCATGTAAAATTTTGCTAAATATAATAAGAAAACAGTAGCAACTGTATATTGACAGAGAACTTCCAGAGGTTCAGACCAAATTCAGATGGGAACGTGGAATGAGGATTATCACTGCTGACATCAGATGGATCTTGGTAGAAAGCAGGGAATACCATCAAGATGTTTGCTTATGCTTTATTAACTATGCAAAGACTATAGGTTGTGTGGAGCATAACAAACTATGGACAATATTGTGGAGAATGAGTATTCTAGAACATTTAATTGTGCTAATAACAAACCTGTACATAAACCAGAAGGTAGCTCTTTGAACAGAACAAGGTAGCACCAAGTGGTTTAAAATTTGGAAAGGTGTGTTCCAGGGTTGTATTCTTTCACTATACCTGTTCAATCTGTATGTTGAGCAAAAATCCAATAAGCTGGATTATATGAAGAAAAATGT
>NW_006408700.1:1100712-1102468 GCF_000296735.1 Chrysochloris asiatica
TGTCTTAGTTAGCTAGTGCAGCTATAACAGGGACCTCCTACTACCACACATCTGTAAATTTGCCATTCTGTGGTGGCTTGCATGCTACTGTGATGCTGAAAGCTATGCCATAGGTATTTTAAATATCAGCAGATCACCCTTAGGGGATAGTTTTCAGCTGAGCTTCTAGACTCAGACAGACTAGGATGAAGGCAAGGCAGACTACTTTTGAATGTTTAATTACTGAAAACCTTGTAAATAATAATGGAACATTGTTGGAGATTGCGTGGAAAGATGAGTCCCTCATTGGAAGGCACTCAAACTAACAACTGTGGAAGAGCAGTCTCCTCAAAGGAGAATCAACCTTGATGGCATAAATGGAGTAAAGCTTTTGGAACCTTTATTTGCTGATGGGGCACAGCACAAAATGAAGAGATAAAATGCAAGCACAAAATGAAGAGATTAATAATCAGAACATGGAATGTATGAAGTATTAATTTAAGAAAATTAAAATATGTCATAAATAGCATAGACCCATAAAGATCGATATCTTAGGCATGCATGAGCTGAAATGGACTAGTATCGGGCATTTGAATCAATCTGAATTGAATTTTTCTTTGTTGGGAAAGACATATTCAAGTATGGCATTGCATTCTTCTTGAAAAAGAACATGTCAAGAAATAACTTGAAGTGCAATGCTATCTTTGATAGGTTAATATCCTTACACATACAAAGAATGCATGTGAAAGTTGTACAATGCATAAGAAAGCCCATAGAAGAATTGATGCATTTGAGTTAAAATGTTGGAAAAGAATATTGGGGATGCCATGGACTGCCAGAAGAACAGATGAATCTGTGTGGAAAAAAGTGCAACCAGCATGGTCCTTGGAAGCCAGAATGGTAAGACTTCATCTCTCAATCTTTGGACATGTTATCAGGAGAGATTTATCCCTAGAGAAGGACATCATGCTTGGTAAAGTGGAGGGTCAGTGAAAAGGAGGGAGAATCTCGACCAGACGATTGGCACAGTGGCAGCAGCCATGGGTTCAATTGTAGCAGCAATCGTAAGAATGGCACAGGACCAAGCAGTGTTTTGTTCTGTTGTGCATTGAGTTACTATGGGTCGGAACTGACTCAACAGCACCCACCACCAACAACAAGGAAGACCAGTTAATACCACTATTACTCAAATTTATACATCAACCACTAAAGCCAGTGAGGATAAAATGGAAGAATTTTAACAACTTCTTCAGTCTGAAATTGATCAAAGATATAATTGAAATGTATTGCTAATTACTGGTGATTGGAATGTGAAGGTTTGAAATAAAGAGGAAGGATAAGCAGTTGCAAAATATGACTTTGGTGATGATAGAAATGATGCTGGACATTGCATGATAGAATTTTACAAGGCCAATGACTTACTCATTGCAAATACCTTTTTTAAACAACAAAAAGTTGACTATACATATGGACCTCACCAGGTGGAATACACAAGAATCAAACTGACTACATCTTTGGAAATAGATGGTGAAACAATCAGTATCAGCAGCCAAAAAAGGCCAAGGGTTGACTGTGGAACAGATCATCAGCTGGTCATATGCAAGTTTAGGCTGAAGCTGAAGAAAATTAAAACATGTCCACGAGAGCCAAAATAATGACCTTCAACACGTCCCTCTTGAATTTGTTGTTGTTGTTGTTGTTAAGTGCCGTGGAGTCGGTTCCTTGAATTTAGGGATCATTTAAAAATTATATTTAATGCATTAGACACTAATGACTA
>NW_006408700.1:1102568-1105673 GCF_000296735.1 Chrysochloris asiatica
GACTTAACAAAAGCTAGTTTCCTTTTTCTCTATTGTATCTGTTTATAATTTTTAAATGAGATTACAATTCCTTCTTTCAACATTCGGCAGATATTTGTTGCATGTCTCTTATATGTAAGACTTTATTCTAGGAAATAGAAATAAAACACAAAGCTAAACAGAAAAAAAACTGCTTCTCAATGATGTTATAGCTCAGTTCAGGAAAACAGACCAAACAAACAAAAAGCAGGGTAAGAAAAATGTATTCTCAGATAAATGGTCAGAAGAGCTATGGAGAAAATGAAGGAAGGGGTGATGGGATGCAGGGATTACCGTTTAAAAAATGGTAGCCGGAGAAAGTATCTTTGAGAAGATGGCATTTGATTAAAGATGTGAAGGTAAACTGTAGGGACAGTCTTCTATGTAAGGGGAACAGCAAATGGAAAGCTTTGTACTCATGCCTGACTTAATAGAAGAACAGTAAGGAGGCCAGACTTCAGTAGCCAGTGAGTATATAGAAGTTCATAGTGTAGAATGCATAGGAAATGGGTCGGAGACATACAGAGGTAACCAGATTATGCAGGACATTAACAGCTCATTGCAAGAACTTGGACTTATGTTCTAGGTGGAATGGGAAGCCAGTGGGAAGTTCCAACAATGCAGAAACATGATCTGCCAT
Source organism: Chrysochloris asiatica (assembly GCF_000296735.1). Classification (NCBI taxonomy): domain Eukaryota; kingdom Metazoa; phylum Chordata; class Mammalia; order Afrosoricida; family Chrysochloridae; genus Chrysochloris; species Chrysochloris asiatica. Next base: position 1,103,227 of record NW_006408700.1, read on the forward strand.
ACTTTATTGGTTCATGGAATCACTCTTACTACAGTGGTTAAGCAGTGCCATAAAAGGGATAGGGTATAAGTAAGGAGACCAGTGAGAAGCTCACAGTCATAAAGCAGGTGAGACACTGTGCTAGACTGGACCATGGCAGTGGCAGGCAAGATGGAAAGACATAGCTGATTCTGAACACATTTTGAACAAGACCAGAGAGGATATGCTGAGAGAATTGTCAAGGATGACTCTGACTTAGTAACTGTAAAGATAGTGTACCCAATGACTAAGATGGGTAAGTATTCAGGACTAGCACATTGGGGGAATCAGGAGCTTTTGGACAAGTTAAGTTTGAAATGCTTTGTAGTGATCTAATGATATATCATTCTATCATCGTGTTTCATTAGTAGCAATGTACCGCTTATTGAACATGCTTGGAAGTCTTTATGGGAGAGTTTCTCGAAAAATATTTTGTCACCTGAGTTCTTAATAGAACAAAAGTTCAGCCTCTGCAGCCATGTACACTGATATTTGGAGCTCTCAATTGGTATGGCACACATAACTGTCAAGGTTGAAGCTTGATTGGCTAATGTTTGCAGCAGGAAATAACACATTGTAAGTTTCCAAATAGCTCTCACTGATGCTTGAATATTAAAACTATTTTAAAGAGCTGCTTATGTGATTACAACCTTTAATTAATGAACATGTCTGTGTTTGCATTTTAGTCTAGAGTCAAGTTTAACAAATATTTATTTCTAAACTTAGCTCAAAGGAAGGCAGAAAGTTTTTAATTTCTCTTTTTGAGAATGCTTCAAAAAGCGTATTGATCTTTAATTCTACAGAGATCCGAGAATTTCATCTTCCTCAGTCATTATCCACATTATATATGTATGTATATATTTATGTAGACTTACCCTACTTTTCCATCAGAATCTCTGTATTCCTGTGAGAATAGTTTCTGCATTCGTACAGAACAATATACAGTTTTACTTCATGTATCATTCTTATCCAGTTGAAAAGCTTTAATTAATTCCTTAGTCTTTTAATGACTATGCAGGGATAGTTATAAAATATTAGTGTGAGAACGTAGACCGAACCTTTCCATACTATTTATGGCTACTATTTCTGCCTCTCATTTTTACCTCTTTTAATTGGGTCACTTCTGGTGTTTTGGAAAATTTTGACATTATAGTTAGTTTCCATAGAAACCATTATTGAGCTTAATCTCAGATGCCACTATTTAAATAAAGAGTTTACATGCACTAGAATGTCAGTTTGAATATTAAGGCTGAATAATTTGGGAATAACTGTGGCTAATTAAAAAGTACTTCATGCAAAGTCCACATCACTGTTTAATTAGTTGAGCATATCAAGGGATTGGAGATGTGGTGGAAAAGTGCTAACTGAAAAATCAGTCTAACTTCTAAAACAATTTATCATTAAGACAATGAAAAGAGTAGGTACAAAACAGATACGAGCTGCTCCCTGCTAGTACATGCCTTTGGTGCTTGAAAGATTTATGTCATGTTTGCAGTGGCATGGAGCTCTATCATTCCCAATAAAAATTGGTAGAAGATTCCATAGAAACTGATGGAAGCACAATCACTGAGCCCAAGGCTGGCTCAGGTACATTTCTGCTGCATTATTTGCACAATCTGAATGACATTCTGAGTCTTCATTTCTGCAACTGTAATATAACAATAGCGCAAGGTTGGCGGTTCAAGCTCACCAGCTGCTCCTCGGAAATCCTATACAGGGTCGCTATGGGTCGGAATCAACTCGACGGCATTTCACAACAACAACAACAACAACTTCGCACAGGTGTTGTAAGCATTGAATGAAATAATACAGGTAAAATAATTTGAAACCTATAAGTCTTTGCAGAAATGCAACACATTTTACGTACTGTCATGTTTTGCCAGAAAACAAATGTTGTTGTTTTACGTGACATTGAGTGGTACTGACTCATAGTGACTCTATGCACAACAGAACGAAACATTTCCCAGTCTTGGGTCAACCTCACAATTGTTGCCTCGCATAACCCTGTTGATGCTGCCACTTTGCAAACCCATCTGGCTGGGGTCTTCCTCTTTTTCTCTGCTCTCCACTTTACCAAACATGATATCCTTCTCCAGTGACTGGTCTCTCCTGACAATATGTCCAAAGTATGAGAGACAAAGTCTGGCCATCCTGGCATCCAAGGAGCACTCTGGCTGCATTCTTCCAACACAGATCTGTTGGTTCATTTGGCAGTCCAGGGTACTGTCAATATTGCCCTCCAACACCATAACACAAATGCATCAATTCTTTCGTGATCTTCTGTATTCACTGTCCAATTTTCACATGCCTATGAAGTTATTGAAAATACCATGGCTTGGGTCAGGCAGACTTTAGTCCTCAAGCTGACATTTTTGCTTTTCAACACTTTAAAAAGGTCTTATGTAGCAGATTTGCCTAATGCAATATAT
>NW_006408700.1:1111658-1123849 GCF_000296735.1 Chrysochloris asiatica
TAATGACTAAAGATCAGAAGAGTTGTGGGATGACATCAAGAGCATCATACAGGAAGAAAGCAAAAAGTTCATTAAAAAGACTTGAAAAAGAAAAAAACAAACAAAGCAAAATGAATGTCAGAAGAGACTGAAATTTTTTCCAGTGTAGAGATGCTAAAGCAAATGGAAGCAATGAGGAGGTAAAAGGACTAAACAGAAAATTTCAAAGAGTAACTCAAAATCACAACATAAAGTGTTATAAAGAAATGTGCAAAGACTTAAGTTAGAAAACCAAAAGGGAAAAACATGCTTAGCATTTCTTATGCTGGAATAACTGAAGGAAGAATTCAAGCCTTCATTGACAATATTTAAGAGTTCCTGTGTGGTGCTGTAGGATTAGCACTAAACTTCTAAGCACAAGATTGGCATTCAAACCTAACAGTTGCTCCTTTAAAATTCTCTGCAAGGTTGCTGTGAAGCAAAATGGATTCAACAGCATTTAAAAGCAACAGAGGCAAAATATTGAATGATGCCCAAAGCATCAAGAAAATATGAAAGGAACATAGAGTCATTGTACCAAAAAGTTATGGTTGATGATTTATCATTTCTAGAGGTAACATATGATCAATAACCAATGGTACTGAAGGAAGAAGTCCAGTCAGTGGTACTGAGGCACTGGCAAAGAAACACAGGCTGTAGGAATTAATGGAATACAAACGTAAATCTAAAACTGATGAGACACTGCACATGATTCTAGGCCAAGAAAATTTCAGGACAGCTCTCTGACTAACCAATTAAAAGGGATCCACATTTGTGCCCATTTCAAAGAGACGTGACCCTTTGAAATTGGGAAATCATCAAAAAATATCATTAGTATGCCATGCAGATAAAATTTTGAAGAAAAATTTAAAAAATGGTTGCAATAGTACATTGACAGGAAACTGAATTCAGAAGATGTTATGGTATGAGAAAGATCACTGCTGATATCAGATGGACTTTGGATGAAAGCACAGAATACAAAAACATGCTTACTTGTGCTTTATTGACTGTGCAAAGCCTTTTGACTGTGTGGATTATGACAAATTATGGATAACATTGCAAAAATACAGTATTCCAAAACTCTTAATTGTGCTCATGAGGCAGCTGTTACATTATAACAACGGAATGATGGTGATGGTTACGTGCGGTGGTGTCGGTTCTGACTCATAGCGACCCTGTACAGGGTTTCCAAGGCTGGCAATCTTTACAGGAGCAAAAAGCCTCATCTTTCTCCTGCGGAACAGCTGATAGTTTTGAACTGCTGACCTTAAGGTTCGCAACCCGATTCGTAACCACTATGCTACCAGAGCTTCTAGAACAAGGGAATACTGAATGCTTCAAAAATCATGTGAAAGCTAGACAATGAATAAGGAAGGTCCTAGAAGAATTTATGCATTTGAGTTACGATGTTGGAGAAGAATATTAAAAGTACTACGAACTGCAAATCTGAATTGAAAGAACTACAATCAGAATACCTCTTATAAGCCAAGATTCTCAAAACTTTGTCTCTCATACTTTGGACAAGTGCCAGGAAGGATACTTCTTGGAGAAGGACATCATGCTTGGTAAAATGGAGAATCAGCGAAAAAGAGAACAACCCCCAATGAGACGGACTGACACAGTGGCAGTAACAATGGGCTCAAGCATAACCACGCTTGTGAGGATGACACAGGTTCAGGCAGTGTTTCATTCTGTTGTGCATCAAATTGCTATGAGTCAAAACTGAGGACAGCACTTAACAGCAACAACAAAGGAGTACAGTAACTCTGTGAGTTTCTATATTAGTTGTCTACTGCTGCTGTAAAGGAGCCCTGGTAGTGCTGTAGGGTAAGCACTCGACTGCCAAGCTTAGCAGTTCACATCGAGTAGCCTCTATGCAGGAGAAAGATGAGACTTTCTGCTCCAGTAAAAATTTACAGTCTTGAAAGCTTTTTACAGGGTCGCTGAGTCGGAATTAAATTAATGGCAGTGGTTTGATTTTTGTTTAATGTTTATTGCTGCTATAACAAATATATTACAAGTGGGCCACTTTAACTAACAAAAATCTATTTTCTTGCCGTTTGGTGGTGGTGGCTGTGTGCCGTGGAGTCAGTTCCGACTCATAGCGACCCTGTACAGGGTTTCCGAGGCTGTAAATCTTTACAGGAGCAGAAAGCCTCATCTTTCTCCCGCGGAACAGCAGGTAGTATTGAACTGCTGACCTTGCAGTTCGCAGCACGATTCATAACCACTACTCTACCAGAGGTCCTTTCTTGCCATTTAGGAGACTAGAAGTTCAAAGTAAGAGCACTGGCTCTAAGGGAAGGCTTTGTCTGTCCAGCTTTTTTGTCCTGTTTCCTTGGAGATTTACAAATAGTGTGGCATCTCTATCCTCCATTGTTGTTTGTTTTCCTCAGCTTGCTTGATTATTTTAGTTTATATCTTACAGGTGGTTGGCCTAAGACCTACCCTCCTCTGCTATGGCCTCACTGACTTAATAAAAAAAAAATAAATAAAAAATCCCTATTTCAAAATGGCATTAAGTTCACAAGTGTAGGGGTCAGAGATTACCATGCATATTTTTGGAAGACATGATTCAATCCCTGATATTTTACAAGATTTGCTGTTCTCACCAACTTTTTTTCTTTTCTGCAGTATAGTAAATACATAGTCATTTTTACTATCTCCCATTCTTATTTGTATCATTTTGGAACAGATGGGAAAAATACTTTTTAAAGCTAGTATGTTTTTACATTTGACTATTATCCAAGGCATAGTGAAAGAATTTGCTGGCTATCAGCCATGCTCACCAACAGTTCAGGAGAAGTAAAATAATGACATCCATCCAAATATGACAAGCTCTTAATATTTCCAACTAGGGGTACTCTAACTATGGAAGTTTGGAGACTGCTAGCCACAATTTTTTAATTGGTACTAATTTTCATAATTTATTTACCTCATTATTATCAAGTTCAAACTCTAGGGCCTTTCCATTTTGAATTCATTTATTATGTAATACTGTCAGTTATGATTAAGTCGATTACAGCTTGATTAAGATTTGGTTCATTTCTAACTCACAGCAACCCTATAGGACTGAACGGAAGTGACCCTTAGGGTTTCTGAGACTGTATATCTTTAACAGGAGCAGACAGTCTCATCTTTATCCTGCTGTGTAGATGGTGACCTTGAACTGCTGATCTTGAGGTTAGCAGCACAATGCCTAGCCCACTGTGCCACCAAGAGTCTTTGATCCAGAATTAGATCATTTATACACCAATGGAGATATCAATTTACTTCAGTCTGTTTATCTTACAGTGATAACTTGCCTGTGTCCTTGGAAGATTTTACCCAAATGTCATTAGGATTCCTTTAGAACACCATTTGCCTGCAACCAGGATGTTGGTTCTATTAAATAAGGCTCTGTAAGACTTCCCTTTATTCATCGTCATTGAAATATGAGTTTTCAGTGCCTCTATGTATTTCAAATAATGCAGGGACGCCCATGGTAGACAGGTTTCAGCGATGATTCCAAACTAAGACAAACTAGGAAAAAGAATCCGGCAATCTGCTTCTAAAAAACTGACCAGTGAAAACATTATGACTAGCAGCAGGACATTGTCTGATGTAGTCCAGTAGATGAGTCCCTCAGGTTGAAAGGCAATCAAAATATAATGAGAAAAGCTACCTCCTAAAATGGAGGCTGCCTTAATGATACTGATTAAATAAAGTTTTGGGAAATTTCATTTGTTGATGATTCAAAATGAGAAGAAATAGCTGCAAATATTCATTAATATTTAAAATATGGAATGTCCAAAGTATGAATCTAGGACACTTACAAATCAATATCCTAGGTATTCATGAGCTGAAGGAGACTGCTATGTTGTTGTTAGGTGCCATCGAGTTGGTACTGACTCATAGCAATCCTATGCACAACAGAACGAAACACTGCCCAATCCTGGGCCAACCTCACAATTGTTGCCATGCTTGAGTCCATCGATGCTGCCACTTTACCAATCCATCTCACTGGGGTTCTTCCTTTTTTTCTCTGACCCTCCACCTTACCAAACATGATATCCTTCTCTAGCAATTGGTCCTTCCTGACACTATGTCCGAAGTATGAGAGATGAAGTTTGGCCATACTGGCCTCCAAGGAGCACTCTGGCTGCACTTCTTCCAACACAGATCTATTTGTTCATTTGGCAGCTCATGGTACTTTCAATATTCTCCTCCCAACACCATAACTTAAAAGCATCAATTTTTTTACAGTCTTTCTTATACACTGTCCAGCTTTTGCATGCATATGAGGTTATTGAAAATACCATGGCTTGAGTCAGGCACACCTTAGTCCTCAAGCTGACATCTTTTGCTCTTCAACACTTTCAAAAGGTCTTGTGCAGAAGATTTGCCTAATGCAATACGTTGTTTGATTTCTTGACTGTTGCTTCCATGAGTGTTGATGGTTGATCCAAGAAGAATGAAGTCCTTGACAACTTCAATCATTTCTCCACTGTTCTGTGAACCACAAGGTCAGCGGTTCAAGCCCACCAGCCACTCTGTGGAAGAATGATGAGGCTTTCTGCTACCACAAAGATTTCAAAAAGCCTAGGGAAACTTTATACTGGGTCACTGTGAATCAAAGTCTACTCAACAGCACTTAAGACCAACAAAAAAATGAGTAAGATGTGTTTATATGATGCTTATTCAAATTTACACACCAACTATTAATACTAAAGACTAAGCAATTGAAGAATTTGGCCAACTTTGGCAGTGTTAAATTGATCAAATATGTAATCAAAGTGCAATGATAATGATTGGTAGTTGAAAAATGAAAGTTAAAAATGTAGAAAACCTAGTAGTTGGAAACTATGGATTTGATGATAAAACTGGTGCTTTAAATCACATGATAAAATTTTGCAAAACCAATGACTTTGCTATTACCCTTTTTCAACATCATAAACAGTAACTATGCATGTGGACCTTACTGGGTGGAGTAAACAAGAGTCTAAAATTGACTACTTCTGTGGAGAGAGACTATGGATAAGAAGCTCAATATCACTAGTCAAGGTGAAGGCCAGACTTCAGAGCAGACCATCAATTGCTCATAGGCAACTTCATGGTGAAGCTGAACAAAATGATAATACATGCAAGAGAGCCAAAATACAATCTTGAGAATAACTCACCTGAATTGTAGACCATCTCTAGAATAGATTAGATGCATTAAACACCAATGACTCAATACCAGACAACTAGTGGGATGATATCAAGGGCATTATACATGAAGAAAGAAAGTAATAGGTCTTTAAAAAGGTAAACAAAAGACCAAAATGGGTATCCAAAGAGACTCTGAAACTTTCTCTTAAACATAAAATAACTAATGTGAATACAAGACATGATCAAGGAAAGAACTGAACAGATGTGTGCCTTAAGAAAAGACGGTAAAGCATTATAATGAAATGTGCAAAGATCTGGATTTAGAAAAACAAAAGGGAATAACATACTCAGCATTTCTCAAGCTGAATCAATTGAAGGAAAAAATCAAGCCTTGAGTTGAAATATTGGGGGATTCTGTACAGATAAAAATTGAATGGCACAGGAAGCATCAAAAGAAGGTGGAAGGAATAAAGAGAGCCACTGTATGAAAATAATTGGTCAACGTTCATTTATTTCAGGAGGTAACATTTGATTAGGCAGTGATGGTAGTGAAAGAAGTGTATGCTTCACTGAAGGTGTTGGTGAGAAACTGGGCTCCAGGAATTGACAGAATAACAGTTGAAATGTTTCAACACATGGATGCAATATTGGAAATGCTTATTAATCTATGCCAGAAAATTTAGCTAACCAACTGGAAGAGATCTATATTTATAACCATTCCATAGAAAGTTGATCCAATAGAATGTAGACAACAGAATCCAATGATATCATTAATATCACACACAAGACAATTTTTGCTGAAGCTAATTCACACACAGTTGCAGCAGGGAAATGCTAGAAGCTCAAGTTGGATATAGAAAGATTTTGTTGCTGTCAGATCGTTCTTGGCTGAAAGTAGAGAATGCCAGCAAGATGGCATTACTTCATCTCAGTACTGTGGACATGTTATCAGGAAAGACCAGCCCCTAGAGAAGAACATCATGGTCAAGTGGATGATATGTGAAAAAGGAGAAGACCCTCAGTGAGATGACTCGTCAGCGGTGGCAACAATGGTATCAAACATAAAACGCATTGAATGATGGCATAGAACAGTGTTTCATTCTGTTGTACACTGATTCACTCTGAGTAGGAATCAGCTTGATGGCACCTAACAATAGCAACCCATGAAAAGGTAGATCTTAGTTTCCTACTCCTTGAATCAGGATTGACCTTACAAGTTGTTAGAACCTCTCTGTTCAGAGGCAGTGAGTTTGGTTTGCTTTGGGTTTAGCTTAAGCATCTAGAGGTTGGACTTGCATCTATTCACTACCTTGTAGTCCTATCTTAGTTATATGAACAATCCCATTAGCCTACAAGATTATATAGTTAAAAAGATCAGAAACTGTATTACCTCTCAGCTGAGCTCATCCTGGATCAGTCAGTCCTCAGCTAATTAACCACTTGACCACTGTTAGATAGTGAACCCAGATGAACTCAGACAGGTTTTTCTGGGGCTACTTTAAAACCTACAGGTTGTATTGCTTTGTGGTGGGGAGGATATTTTTGTATTCTGTACCTCATATATGTTTCCTGCAGGAGAAATTCATATCAAGTCCTGACTTTAGCCATCAAATAGTTATTTCATGGTGGGAATGATAAAATATACTTCAAGTCTGACCCATTTATTCTTTTCTCTCTATTTTTATAGCTTTATGGATATGTATTTGACAGACAGGAAAGTGCATATAATTAAACAATTATATAAATTTTGATATACATATATTTACAAAGTAATGAGCTTATCACTCGCAAAATTCCTTTTCATCTCTTTGAAATTTGTACTTTTCACTCTTCACTGTCCACTCTACCTCTGCCTCTTCAACCATAGACAACCAATTATTCATTTTCTGTCACTATCGTTTGTTTGCAATTTTTAGATTTCAATTTAAATGAAATTGTACATTATGAGCTCTTTTCTGTCTGCCTTTTTCCATTTAGCGTAATTATTTTGAGATTCAACATTATATTGCATGCATCTACAGTTCATTTTTTATTGTTGACTAGTATTCTACTATATAGGTATATCAAATTTATTTGTCTTTTCACCTTATGATATGCATTATATTGTTTCCAGCTTTTGATTGTTACCATTGTTTTGTGAACATTCACATAGAAATCGCAGTATAGACATATGCTTGCATTTTTCTTGGTTCATTCCCAAGGGTAGAATGGCTGGGTCATATGATATGTGCATGTTTCACTTTCCTTTTAATTCACCCCTTGGCTTTATTCATTATGGAGATTTATGATGGAGGAGACAGCCCCATAAAGGGATCAAACACTGAGAAGATAAATGACTGGTTATGATTCCAAAACTAGTAAGACTTCTGAGCTGCATTTTGAACATATTCCATCATTCTATTATTTCTGTCATTTGGAGGTGATGATTAAGGTGATAGGGCATATTTTATGAGCCTTAGATCATAATAGCTATTAAATGTCATTATGATTTCTCATTAGGTATTGTGGAATCAATGTTGCCATATCTCTGAACAGCTTCCCTTGTGATGAATTCTCTTTTCCTGGAAACCAACTTTATACCCAAGTTAAAATATACTTTCTTTTTGCCCTGATGAATGGGGAGTAACCCTGTATAATTAATCTACCAGCTACACTTACAGTTTGTATGTCTTTAGTTCACAGTTGTTTACTGGAGGTCGTTCTTTGTATTCAGGAGCTTATCTATCATACCTTGCATCAATAAGCTGTGTAAAGTAGTGTTGAATCTGCTGTATTAATGACCTGGGCCTATGTCAATGTCATGTTATAATTCCACATAGCCACTTTATGTATAGGCCAATTAATCTTTCTCTGATATGTCACTAGTCTGTCAAATATTTGTTTACATTGTTACAATACTAATCCTTTCAGAGGTTCCGTAGGCACCTCTGTAGTATGGATACTACATGGCAACAGGTATTGAACATTTGTGATAAATGTCAGTTGATTGAATCCATAGGGATTTGCCTTTAATAAAATCTGGCTTGAGTACTCTTATCAATGTTATTAGCTAGTCCATTTGACTTAATGAATAGCCAAAGCCCTGGAGTAATTTGATTAACAACCTTGTCCTTTATAGCAGTAGCTCTCAACTCTGGGTGATTAAAATCACCGGGAATGTTTCTCTAAAAAAGTATTCCCCTATGAGAATTTGGGTCTAACACATACCAGTCAAATCAAAATATCTGGAAATGGGGTTAAACATCTATTTGAAGAATATAAAGAAATTCATACTTAAAATTTATGATCCCATAGCTTTTTTTTAAAGGTTTTTATTGTGGATTGAGTGAAAGTTTACAGGGCAGATCATCAGTTTTACATTCAACACATCATACACCTTGTTTCATTACAATGATTATAATTCCCTCCATGTACCATCAATTAACAGTATTTCTCTCTATTCACTTTAGCTCTTTAAACAAAACAAAAAATAACCACTCAGGCATATATAATAATTTATACCACCAAAGGGCACATTCTGCATGTCTGATTCCTGGCCACTACCTCTTAATCCCTTTCTTCCCATGAATCTTGAGTCCTCAGCTGCTCCCTCTCTCCATGTCCCCACCTCTGCCTCCATCTCTGGTGCCACTGCTTCTCTGGATAAAGTTTCACATTCTGCTTGTGCTCTTCTCCCTCAATGGTGTTAGGGTGCTTTGTTTTTGGACTATAAGATAAACTACCCCTCGTTTTCATTATAAAACTTCTATCTTTATAATTGTGACATTTGCAATAAGTCATGATAACAATTACTCACTATTTAATTATAAGAATCTTATCTCCATCTCTTTTAACCACCCATCTAGACAAGAAGAAATTATTTAGTGGGGACTCTTTCTTCCCCACTCACTATTTTTTTTTTTAATTTTTATTGTGGATTGAGTGAAAGTTTACAACACAGATTATCAGTTTTACATTCAACAAATCATACATTTTGTTTCATTACAATGATTACAATCCCCTCCATGTACCATCAGTTAAGAGTATTTCTCTCTGTTCATTTTAGCTCTCTCTCTCTTTTTAAAATACTCAGGCATATATAATAATTTATACCACCAAAGGGCACATTCTGCAAGTCTGCCTCCTAGCCACTATCGCTCAGTCCCTCTCTTCCCATGAATCTAGAGTCCTCAGCTGTTCCCTCTCTCCATGTCCCCATCTCTGCCTCCATCTCTGATATCTCTGCTTCTCTGGATAAAGTTTCGCGTTCCGCTTATGCTCGTCTCCCTTGATGGTCCTAGGGTCCTCTGTTTCTGAACTGTAAGATTAACTACAGCCCCATTTTTGTAACAAAACGTCTACCTTAACAATTGTTACAGTCACAATTAGCCATGATAACAATTACTCACTATTGAATCCTAAGAATCTTATCCCCGTCTCTTTTAACTAGACGGATCTAAACAAGAAGAAAACTATTCAGTGGGGACTCTTTTTTCCCCCCCACAGGATTAAACTAACCTCCTTCTTGAAACCTTGTAAGCCAGTCACTTCGTGCCTTTATCACCCCCTTATTTTAGGTAGCCAATGTCTAAGTTGCCTGTCCCTATCTACCTTGTGTACAGCGGAGATAGCATTGATACTTGATGTGAAGACTCCTTCCCTCTCTGTTGGTTTTTATAGTTACTACCTCCATGAGTATAGATCAATTTCATCAAATTATAGCAATTTACCCTTGTTTCCATTATCAAACATTTTTTTGTTCTTCTTTTTTTAATCTTCCTCTAGTTGTGTTCTGATTATCAAGCCATTGAGGCTAGGTCAAATGGGTACTATCTGCAATTTTGAGTGTACTTGTGTGCCTACTCTCACTTCATATCAGAGGGATGCTTCACTTTCAGCTATAGCCCTCTGTGGCTAAGTCCTTGTCCATAGGCTCAGGTGTCCCCAGGTCTCACCACGCTTTGGACCAACCAGCCTTTCCTCTTCTCTGTCTCATCTCTAGGTCAACGGGAGTCTGTGGAATGTGGTTGAACTCGGTCCATTTCTTCATTGCTGCCTTTCCCTCTCTTCTACTCACCAGTAGACCAACATGGGCACCAGCAAGCTTACATGCCTGTTCATGTGTTCCCTTTGAGTTTCAGTCATAGAAGGGGGGGTGGTTTGTCCTGAAGGGACTTCATTACTTGCCTTTTGGCTTCCTGGAGAACAATTTACTTTTTCTTGTAGTAACTAGTCATACTGCCATTTTTGTTTTGGGGTTTTTCCTGATGATCCTTCTTTGAAGATGTATCTTCTGTCACTGTAGCTGTTCCAGGCTGGTCTGCTTGTCCTCAGAAGGTTCTGGATGGGGCTTAGGATTCTGCCTAAGGTCCTATACTCTGCAAAGGCTCTGCAGGAGGTCTATTCACTGTGCAAGTTCTAGAACCCCTTTTAGGTATTCCAATCAGTTATAGGCTGAGATGGGCTTACAAGCTTTCTGTAATCATGTTTCCCAACATTCCTTTCTATACAACTCAAGTGTCTATTTTACAATAGTAGGCAAGGGAAATCAATATTCATAAGACAGTCAAGCATCTTAGTATTATTTCCCCTCTTCAAACTATATCTTGATCCCTGTATCACAGAGCTCTGTTGTTCCAAGGTTGAGCATACATCACTATTTATCTGTGTCCCATTTAGCCTATGCAATCCTATCTCAGCATTCCCCTATCTACCTTGTTCTTCCACCCCTCCCTCTTCTTGTATACTGCCCTCCCCAACACCTGAACTAGGATGTGTCTGCCCCTATCCTGTGCTCTATCCCATAGCTTCTCCCGCTGCCCAAAGTTTTCCAGAACGCTGAGCCATCTATCTATCACTGTTCAAGCCTACCAAAGTTTTCATGCTGACTGTGGCATCTAGTGAGTTTAGTAATATTTGATGATGAATCGATCTCTTCTGTTTTGTTTATTGATTGGTAGCCTTATTTTTTCATTTGAATCATTCACATTCTCAAACCACTAAGTCATGGCCAAACATTGTGTTCCTCTCCAGGCAACTACTGGATGTATTAAACTTCTATTACTGCCATAAGAAATTATGACAGACTTAGTGGCTTAAGTGACATGAATTTATTATCTTAGAGTTCTGTAGATTAGATATTTGACAGGAGTGTCACTGAGCAAAAATCAAAGCATTTGGCAAGCCTGTTTTCCTTCCTGTTGGTCTTAGAGAGAACCTGTTTTCTTGCTTTGTAGAGCTTCTAAAGGCCACCCACCTTCTGTGGTTCTTGACTTTCTTCCTTCATCTTCAGGGTTAGCAAACTTTGCACATCTTGAATCTTTCTTCCATAGTCACATCTCTTACCACAGCCTGTAAATGTTATCTACTTTTATTGACACGTAATTAAATTAAGTCCAACAAGAAAATCCAGGAGAACTTTCCCATGTCAGGAGAAAATTAATCACATCTGTAAAAATGTTTTTCAGTGTTGACTAACATATTCACAGATTCTGGTTATTACAACATAGACATCTTTCTGAGGCCATTGTTCTTCCTTCCATACTAGAAGTCAGGATAGAACAAGGAACTGGCTTCCCTGAATCCTTTCTACTAGATAACACTTTAGTTACTTCTCCTGCTCTAACCTTGCCTCTTTTATCAACTGCTGAGAAGATTGCACGAATAATTTATTTTACAAAGATCAACCTAAAGTTGATACTTCTGAGTTGGAGGTTAAACATATCCTAACTGCTGACTTTTCCAACATGTTATATTTCTTCATAATCCTTGATGTCAATTACCACTCATCCCTTCGCTCATGTCCCAAGTTCTGCAATACACATCAAGTCTCACAGAAGTCATGTCTATCAAAGGAAATGGCTCACATAATTGTGGCAGCAGGCAAGTCCCAGTGCAGAGGTCAATCTGGAGGATTCTCTTCATACATGTAGTCTCAGGAGTTAAGGAACTCAAATCTGCAGGACAGATTACAGGCTGTTAATGCATGAAACTGTTAATGCATGAAAGGACCAGGTGAATCTGGTCAGATGATAGTCTGCAAGTCCCATGAACCAGAGGTCAGA
>NW_006408700.1:1130644-1131654 GCF_000296735.1 Chrysochloris asiatica
AGCTGTTTCTCTTCACTTTGAGTTTTGTCCCATCAGCAGATGAAGGTCCTGAGTGCTTTACTCCATTTGTGTCATCACGGTCAACTCTACTTTGAGGAGGCAGCTCTTCCCCAGTCGTATTTTGAGTGACTTCCAACCCGAGAGGCTCATCTCCAACACTATATCTGACAATATTTGAGTGTTCTTCATCTTGTTTCCATATTCAATATGCTGGTGCTGACAATATTCCACTGTTATTCATAAGGTTTTCAGTGACTAAATATTCAGAAGTAGTCTGTCTCTCCTTCTTCCCAGTGTGTCTTCATCTGGAAGCTCATCTGAAACCTGTCCATCATGAATGACCCTGCTGGTGTTTCAAATACCCATAGCATAGCTTCCAGAATCACAGCAACACACAAGCACATCACAGTATGACAAACGGACAGATGAGTCATGGCCAGCAACTGTAGGTCGAGTTATGTCACACACTTTGAAATGATCAGATTTCTGTTTTTCTGAAAATGGTCTGCTTTAAAGAACTCATGTGGTTTAGATAGGACTCACTTGATAATCTAAAATTATCTCCCTTGCTTAAATACCATAACCTTAATTTCAATGACAAAGTCCCCTCTACCATGAATATTCACAAGTTCTGGGGGCTGGGGCATGACATATTTGGAGGGCATTCTCCCTCCTTCAACTGGCGAAAACATTTGATTATTAATTTCCAGGGTCTTCTTCAAGTGCATTTTCTTTTTTCAGTTAAGTGAGCATTCAGCTTTGCAACATGTACCCTCTACTATGCCTGAGATATAATCTCTTAGAGAGTCCTGAGGTACTGATGTTTCAATGACACTAGCAGATATACCTCATATATTTGCTTCCTCAACGGTGGATTCCCACATAATGTGAGTAACAAGGCCACCCCCCTACCTCTTCTAGTTCTCAATGGTAGGCTCTATTTCCTAGAATACTGCCAAGGACCTGCCTCGACATAGGGGTTCGATTCACAAGGAGGAGATACCTGACGA
>NW_006408700.1:1133149-1166496 GCF_000296735.1 Chrysochloris asiatica
GGTGGATCTTCACTGAAAGACGTTTATTTGTACTTTATTGACTATGCAAAGGCTTTTGACTGTGTGGATCATGACAAACTATCAATAGTATTGTGAAAATTGGATATTCCAGGACACTTAGATGTGCTCATGAGGAAACTGTACATAGACTAGAATTGAACAAGGGGATACCAAATGGTTTAAAATTAAGAAAGGTGTGTACCAGGATTGTATCCTTTCACCATACTTATTTAACTTGTGTGCTGAGAAAATAATCTGAGAATATGTATTATATGAAGAATAATGTGGCATCAAGATTGGAGGAAGACTTGTTAACCATCTGTGATTTATAGAGGATACAACCTTGCTTGCTGAATGTGAAGAGGGCTTAAAATACTTACTGATGAAAACCAGAGGCACAACCATTAGTATGGGATGTACCTTAATGTACAGAAATCAAACATATTCATAACTGAACCAATAAATAACATCATAATAAATGGAGAAAATATTGGTGTTTTCCAAGACTTCATTTTGGTTGGATCCATAATCAACACTCACGGAAATAGCAATCAAGAAATCAAATGATGGATTGCATTAGGCAAATCTGCTGAACAAGACTTCTTTAAAGTGTTCAAGAGCAAAAAAATATCAGTTTGGTGACCAAGGTGTGCCTGACCCAAGCCATGGTATGTTCAATGGCCTCAAATGCATATGAAAGTTGGACAATGAATATGGAAGATTTTAGAAGAATTGATGCATTTGAATTTTTGTGTTAGAGAAGAATATTAAAACTACCATGGGCTGCCAGAAGAACAAACAAATCTTTCTTGGAAAAAGTACAGCCAGAATACTTCCTAGAAGCCAGGATGGCAAGACATTGTCGCTTCTGCTTTACATATGTTGGTAGGAGGGACCAGTCCCTGGATGAGGGTATCAAGTTTGGTTAAGTGGAGGATCAGTGAAAAAGTGGAAGACTGCCAATGAGATGGATTGATATAGAGGCAGCAGCAATGAACTCAAATGTAACAACAACTGTGAGGCTGGCCCAGGACTGGGAGTATTGCTTTTTGTTTTGTATAGGGTTGCTATAAGTCAGAACTCACTCCATGGCATCTGATAGTACCAATACTTCAGTAGACCTAAATGCTTGTCAGTACATATTATTGGGGACAACCATCAAGGAAGCAATTAAAAATAGAATTGGATATATTTCCTAATAGTAATATGGATGACTGCAGATGCTGAGTCATCCATCATCATTTAGTAGGAATCAGCAGGTAGGAGAGACTTGGATTACCTTGCTTTTCCTGACACTGAGAATTTGCTTCTCAGGAAGAAACTAGGCTGCAAACTGTGGCTTCTGGAAAGTGAACTTTCTCCTAAAGAACCCAGAGACAAACACCCAAATCGTGATGTGTTTGTTCTTATAACCATGCCATGTTTATTTTGTACTAGCTCAAGCAAATATTCTCTGATTCTTTATGTGTGTTTCTCTTTTTCTTAATGTTTATTTCCTTAAAGTTAAGAAAGATAAAATCACACAGTACTGTTGTAAAATTTTTGTTCTTTTGGTTGATTTTTCTCTTCTTCCTTCCTTTGGCTTTCTTGTCCTTCAGTCATTTCACTGCTAATCGGGATTTCTACTCAGAAATCTATAGTGGCAAAGAAGTGAAATACTGACTCTAATTATCCCCAAGTTAAGGTTTGGAGACTGAAAAGGAGTAAAGCAGTCACCAGTAAGGATTAGGATCTTCAAGTGATCAGTCCCGAAAATTGCAATGACAATCATGGGCAACCAAGTGTCCTAGTTCCCAATTAATGGATATCTTTTGCTATAAGAATGTGGGCACATTTAGAATCCAAATTAGAGATTTTGACATTTACTTAGCTTGTGTTTTTTGGTTTACAACAGGATGTGGGGTTGGGTTCATTGCCAAAATTTATATTATCATTCTCGGGTCATACAACATTATCAACTTAAAAATTAGCCTGCTATATTTAGCCAAACATTTAAGAACTCACGCTTAATGTGATGGCTAGACTCCTGGTGTGGCACTGTAGGATCAGCACTGGACTGTGAACCATAAGGTCAGCAGTTCAACCCCACCAGCTGCCCCTTGAAAATCCTATGCAGGGTCACTATGAGTTGGAACTGGCTTAATGGCATGTAAAAAATAAACAAGCATTGTAATGGCTGGAATTGCAGTTGCCTTGGTAGGGCCAGACCAAATGACTTAAAAGGTCTTATACAGCTGCAGGCCCACGTTCCCCACTCCTGTTCTACAAGGTGAGAAACCTGGGGCCAGAAAGGTTTGTGCTCAGCCATATTACACAAACATCATATAAATTTCATCATAAAATATTTAGGGAACCGACCCTATCATCCTCATTGATACACATGGGATAACTGAGACTAGAATTTTTTACTGACTTATGTTGTTGTTGTTATTAAGTGCCATCAAGTCGGTTCTGACCCATAGCGACCCTGTACAGGATTTCCAAGGGTGTAAATCTTTACGGGAGTAGAAAGCCTCATCTTTCTCCCACGGAGCGGCTGGTAGTTTTGAACTGCTGACCTTAAGGTTCGCAGCCCAATTCGTAACCACTACGCTACC
This sequence comes from Chrysochloris asiatica, assembly GCF_000296735.1. Lineage (NCBI taxonomy): Eukaryota > Metazoa > Chordata > Mammalia > Afrosoricida > Chrysochloridae > Chrysochloris > Chrysochloris asiatica. The sequence goes on from NW_006408700.1 coordinate 1,135,747, forward strand.
AGAGCTCCTTATAGTTGCCTAAATAAGACCAGAAAGTGCATCTACTGGGCTGCATCTATACACGCTTCTCAGCAGCTTACGTCTGGCTAAGTGTGGAACTGTCCCAAGGCAGGTGGGTACATTGTAATGAAAAGGCCAGATGGGGTGGAAAGCACCCCATGTATCATCATCCATCTTCTCATAGTATTAGTCGACCATGATGCTTTGTATCACACTAATAAATCACCATCAGCTTTAGGCCTTTGCCTTGACAACCTCATTTTCTCCCAGCCCAACATCATTCCGTGGTCCTGCTGATATATGACCAGGTCTCATCCATGCATGACTTCTTGTATAAACAACTCTCTTGATTGGTTTGTCTTTTTTCCATTGAAATTCAATCAAAAGTTTAAAGAGAAAAAATAGCTATTATCTTGACGTTCTATTAAGGTACATATGAGTCTCCAGTTGCAGAAGTCTGGTAGGTAGTACAATTTAGACATGAATTTAAAAAAAAAAAGAAAAATCTTTTTCATCGACTGACATCTTGCAAATGAAATCAGCAGCCTCTTGAACTTCATTATAGCTTCATGAATATTGTAAGGCTCCACAGTTTGGCTGTGGTCTTGAAACTCAGTCAGGAAAATATTAAGTATTATGATGACTTGCATTACTTGTATTTAGGTAATGTCTATTCTTCTAGCTGGTTTAAAATACCACACAATATTTCAACCTAACTCTATAGCATGCTTATGAGTTGATAATGGGAAGACGGTACTATTTCATTTTATGAAGAGAGCCTTCATTATCAATGGAATCCTAGTGTGGTACTGGAGGAGCAGCACTGGACTGTAAACCACAAGGTCAACAGTTCAAATCTACCAGCTGCTCCTCAGAAACCCTATACAGGGTCGCTATGAGTTACAACAGACTCAATGGCATTTAGCAACAAGAAGTGTCAATGTTAAGGAGTCCTGGAAGTGCAGTATTTACTCACTTGGCTGCTCATCAAATGATCAATAGTTTGAGCCCACTAGCTGCTCCATGGGGGAAGATGTGGCACTCTACTTTCATAAAGATTTCATACAGCCTTGGAAACCCTATAGTGCAGTCTGTTCTGTCCTATAAGATCATTATGAGTCAGAATTGACTATGGCAATGGGTTTGGTTTTCTTAGTTTAAGGGTCAACTGGAGTAACAGGAACTAATAAAGGCCATGCAGTTGCTCTATTAGAGCATCTTTGTGCTCTGATTCCCTCCTTAGGAAAGTTGTTTTCACTATGAGATACCTCTTATTGCATTATGTTATGTTAGCCAGGCATTCATTTGAGACTTCTGCCATAACTTCACTCCCCACCTAGTGCCCAGATTCTGTGCCCTCTGCACTTGTCCACATACTCAGTTGCCTTCAATCACTTCTCCAAGTCCTGGAACTTCATTTTTGAACTCTATGGTTCTTGAGATACATTCAGGGCACTCTGGACTCCCAAAATGGTGGTTCTTTTTTAGCAGGTTTACATGCAGTGGGCTCCCAGATATCTGCATTCTAGTTGATATTTCAAAAAAAACTAAATCCCATTATTGTTGATTCCATTCTGACTCATAGAAACTCTCTAGGACATAACTGCCCAATGGGGTTTTCAGGACTGGAAATCCCTATGGAAGCACACTGCGATATATTTTTCCCATGAAGAGACTCTAACTACTTACCTTTCAGTAAGAAGCCAAGCACTTAACCTCTGTGCCATCAGGGTTCCTAATCCAAACCCACTGCCACTGAGTTGATTCTGACTCATAGCAACCCTGTATAGGGTTTCTGGGCTGTACATTTTCACAAGAACAGAAAGCCTTGTCTTTCCCCCATGGACTGGCTAGTGGGTTTGAATTGCCCACCTTGACCTTTGCAATACAGTGTTTATCCTTGCACCACTAGTTCTCCTTGTGGTCATGGTGGTGGTGTGCTATGGAGTCGGTTCTGACTCATAGTGACCCTGTATAGGGTTCTCGAGGCTGTAAATCTTAAACGGGAACAGAAAGTCTCATTTTTCTCCTGCAGAACCAGTGGTAGTTTCAAACTGCTGACCTTGAGGTTAACAGCTCGACTCCTAACCACTACACTACCAGAGCTCCTTAGTTCTCCTATAGGTCCCTCAAAAGTGTCCAATGCTGATACCAGTTGATAAAAACACTTTACAATTAATCCTGATGTAGAACCAAATGGTTGGGAAGTATTTTAGAATCTAGAGCCTACAAACTATCTTTTACCAGATACACCATTTCTCCTGTTTTAGATTAAATTCTTGAGACATAGAGTTCATGGTATAGATTCTTTTGTTATTTATTGATGTGTGTTCTCAAGTAGAGAACAGGATGAGGTAGAAGCAGGATGAGGTAGAAGACTGAAGTGAGGTCTCAGCTAGAAGGAAGTTTCTATTTGGGAAGCTTTAGAGCACAGAATGTCCACAGCGTTAGCAAGGGGACAGCTTTTGAACCCCAATCAGATAGTCATGGGCCGAGGTCTTCTGTGGGACCAAAGATGGTGGGGAATGAAGCCCTCCTGATAAGATGTCCAGCTACACGCAAGCAATTGGGAAGAAATGCTCTGGATGGCAGCAGTGAATTGGGCAGGGACCTGATAGCATTTACTACATCTCTGGATTCAACAAAAGTCATCTTTGCTCCCCTTAACTTTGACCTCCTGACTTACCATTTCCCCAATACTGGGAATTCTTTTGCTTTGATCTTGAAGCACAATCTCACTTTGAACCGAGTTCTGATGCCTGACTCTATATTAGAATTTTCTGTACCTGAGTCCCTTTCCTAGAATTTTCTATAATAACATGATTCCTGAAAAACTCATTCTTAAAAATCTCTTTCCCAGAGTGTAAAGTTCTGTCCTGAGACCCTGTCCATTGGTGCCTTCTCTGGTCAAAGTCAGGTCACGGGGGCTTGCATGATTCTTCCATCTTATCTTTCCATGTTGCCACTACATGCTCATCCTTTCTTGCTGAACCAATCAATATACCTTCCCATGACCATTGTTCCATACAGGTCTACTGCACTGCACAGCTTCAGGGGCATAGACAGCAATTCATTGACTATAATGTGCTTTTTTAAATAAAAGATCCTGCCTGTCAGATTAGCACATTTGTTGCTATGTTGTTGTTGTTGTTGTTGTTGTTGTTGTTATATGCCGTGGAGTCGGTTCCAACTCATAGCGACACTGTACAGGGTTTCCAGGGCTGTAAATCTTTACAGGAGCAGAAAGCCTCATCTTTCTCCTGCGGAACAGCTGGTAGTTTCGAACTGCTGACCTTGCGGTTTGTTGCTATAGGGCCCACCATATTTTCTAGGCTCAGCCTCTTCCAATCTCCCTCATTTTCCAGCTTCTACCTGGAGATGTCCCATAAGATGTGTGAAATACTTTTGTTCTTCTATGCCAGTTTCCTTCTTCTACTCTTTCACCTTTTATAATAAAAAAGAAATGCAATATCATAAAAACCCAATCCTATTTCTATGAAGTCTATCCCAACTCATAGAAACCATATAGGACACAATTAAACTGCCCCATATGGTTTCCAAGGCTGTAATCTTTAAGGAGACAAACTGTTTTTCTCCTGTAGAGTAGCTGGTGCATTTGAATTGCAAATCATTTACTTAGAAGTCAATTGCTTAATCATTGTACCACCATGGCTCCCTTATAAAATCCTAAGAGGCTATCAAATGCTATTACATATTGCAACAGTTGGCAAACTAATAGTAAAATAGAATGTTTCAACAAACATTCAGTTGTAGAGATATTGCTAAAATGTACATAGAACAAAGTAAGCAAAGGAGGTAAGCAGAATGTGGAAAGCATGGGACAGACATATAAAGACAGTTTGATGATCTCTGATGGAATTTGTGGTCTATGTTCTCTAGCAAAAATTCAGAAAGCATTGCTTCTAGATATTTCCAAATATTTGAACTGCAAGGTCAGCAGTTCAAACTCATAAGCCACTCCTCAGAAACCCTATACCAGGTCTCTATGAGTTAGAAATTATTCAATGGCATTTAACAACAACAAAAAGGATACATTAGGCAAATCTGTTACACAAGATATCTTTAAAGTGTTCAAGAACAAAGATATTAGTTCGAGGACTAAGGTGCATCCGATTCAAGCCATGATATTTTCAGTAGCTTCACATGCATGTGAAAGTTGCTCAATGAGTAAAGAAGACTATAGAAAAATGGATATATTTGAGTTATGGTGAAGAAAAAGAATATTAAAAATACCATGGACTTCTAGAAGATTGAACAAATCTGTATTGAAGTACAGCCAGAATTCTCCTTAAAAGTTAGGGTAGTGAGACTTTGTCTCTCAAGCTTCAGACGTGTTATCTGGAGGGACCGGTTCCTGGAGTAGGACATCATGCTTGGTAATGTGGAGGGTCAGCGAAAAAAGAGGAAGATCTCCAATGGGATGGACTGGCACAGCGGCTGCAACAACTGGCTTAAGCGTAGCCACAATTGTAAAGATGACACAGGCTTGGGCAGTGTTTCCTTCCATTGTGCGTGGGTTCACTATGAATTGGAGCTTATTCAATGGTGCCTAACAACAAAAACAAGATACATCATAGACTTATATTCTGTATTGATTTCCAATAAAATCACCAAAGCTGAAAAAGTAGAGCTATTTGAAAATATTGTCATAATTTAATTTAAAATAATGCAGTAGCACACAGGAATATAAAATTCAGAAGGAATTAAATTTTAAAAAAGGATGACTTCCTTAATAACTAGAAAAAAACAAAAAAAGGAATAAATTTTGGCCTATCAAACTGGCAGTATTTTTCAAATTTACAGTATCTACTATGGGTCGGAACCGACTCGGACGGCACTTAACAACAACAACAACAACAACAACAACAACTATTGGTCAGGATGTGGAAAAAATTGGTATTCAGATATGCAGCTAATTGGTAAATAAATAGATCAGGTTTTCTGGAGGACAATTTGGCAATATGCAAGAGTCTAAAAAACATTTGAATTAATTACACTGCAAGACATGTACACCAAGGAAATCATTGTTGTTGTTAGGTGCCATTGACTCGGCATCGACTCATAGCAACTCTATGCACAGCAGAACGAAACAATGTCCAATTCTGGGCCAACCTCACTACTGTTGCCACACTTGAGTCCATCGATGCTGCCACCTGGCTAATCCATCTTGTTGGGGGTCTTCCTCTTTTTTCACTGACCCTCCCTCTTACCAAACATGATATCCTTCTCCAGCGACTGTTCCCTCCTGACAATATGTCCAAAGTATGAGAAACGAAGTTTGGCCATCTTGGCCTCTAAGGAGCACTCATTAGATAGTCAATAATACAAACATCTGTGGACAAAGAAGAAAAATATTTTTTTCACATGGTATATTTTTATCATGGAAGATAATGACCTCATTTCAGTGACCTCTACAGGGTATGCTAGGAATTGACGTTTTCAATGGTGATAAGAACCCAGATCAAAGCCTGGAGTTTGGGTAACAAGAGAGTTACAGGTTGGTTAGACATGAGAAAGATAGAGGAGGGTTGAAAACATTTAGGTCTAGCAAGTTTAGGATGGTAGTCATCTGTGTAGACTTGTTGTTGTTGTTAAGTACTGTCGAGTTGACTCCAACTCATAGCAACCCTGCTTGGGCTTCTGAGGAGTGGCTTGTGGATTTGAAACGTCAGTCTTACCGTTCAAACCAACCTTGTGGCCCAGTGAATTCCCCAGTGGTGCCATACCATGACATTTCTATATAGTCCAGACCAGCCTTTTTCCTTCTGGGTTTGGTTTGAGGCCCAATCCCAAATTAATAGGAAAGAGTTAACTTTGTTTCAATTCCTCTTTAGTTTATGCCTTCTCCTTGAGACCTGGATCTCATGAGTATGTCTATAGTTTAGCTAAATGTTTGTAAATTTATACATGCTTTGAATCGTCATGAAGAACTGGGTCATGAAAACAGTTAATGTGCTTGGCTGCTAACTGAAAGGTTCCATTTCCAAGTTCTCCTAGGGGCAATATGGAAGAAAAATTTGGCTATTTACTCCAGAAAACATAGCCATTGAAAACCCTATGGAACAGAGTTGTACTCTGACACACATGCAATGGGGTCACCATGAATCAGAATCAACTCAACAATAGATGACTTGGACAGCAGTTTACCCTATAATGCCTAAAATGGGGCAGGAGGGACTGGAGGAAGTCCACACCTTCTATGCTGACAACCTTTAGGGATTCCCTTTGGCTTCTTGCTAAAGTGGAGGGTCAGAGAAAAAGAAGAAGATCCCCAATGAGATGGAATGGCACAGTGGCAGCATCGATGGACTCAAGTGTGGCAACAGTAGTGATGATTGTGAAATTAGCACAAGACTGAGCAATGTTTCATTCTATTGTGCATGTGGTTGCTATGAGTCGGTACAGATGCGAAGGCACCTAACAAAAGCAGCAACACAATGACACAAGAGATGGACCCACAAAACTGACCACTTCCAATTTTCCTAAATTCATTTTCTTACATTCCATGTTCTAATTATTAATGGGTCTGTACAACTGTTTCTCCTCACTTTGAGTTGTGAACCATCAGTAAATGAAGGTCCCAAAAGCTTTATTCTATTTGTGTTATCACAGTCGGCTCTACTTTGGGGAGGCAGCTCTTCCCCAGTCTTATTTTGAGTTCCTTCCAACATGGCAGTCTATCTGACAATATTCTAGTTCTATTCATCATGTTTCAATATTCAATATTCTGGTGTTGATAGTGGTCTACTCCTCTTTAAATGATTTTCAGTGGCTAAATATTCAGAAGTATTCTACCTATCCTTCTTCCTAGTCGGTCTTACTCTGGAAGCTCAGGTGAAACCTTTATACCATGTGTGGATTCTGCTGGTATAAAAAATACTGGTGTCACAGCATCCAGCATCACATCAACTCACATACCACCACAAAGTGTCACAATGTGACAGATGAGTGATTGCCTATATGCTCTAGGCACAATTAATCTTAGGGACGATTTTTTAAATTTCTGTGACAGATATCGACTAAATCTCATTGGCAATGTATTTTTATTAGGTGCTTAGGGATTTCAAATGTGATTCTTCCAAGAGATGTTTTTGGTAGGTGCCACATGAAACAACATGTCATTCAAGATATTCAAGAATTCCCTGAAACTACAACAATGAGATAGATAATTTTGTGGACTTTTGTATTGTCAAGTTTATGTCATATATCAGTGTAATTATCAACAGTGTCATTGACTCCTCAATGACAAATCTTTGGGCTTATCATTTTTCTAGGTGATGTACACATAGTAATAAATGCTATGGACCTCTACTTAAACCTGAGTCTGCCCTGAGCATTTCAGAACTGGGTTCTGAGGCTTCATTTCAGTCACTTATTATTTCAATTCCAGAAGAGAAGGTTGAAGGATATAAGACTCTTTAATATGTCCCCAAATAGTTTTTCTACAGATTCAGCATTTTCAAGTTATATACACTGTATTGCATTGATCAGAACTCAATCATAAAAATATATTTATATAGTAAAAAAGTAAAAAGGGAGCCCATAGAAAGGGGAAAAACATTTTGCAATGACATATCAGACACGAGACTAATCTCTAAAATCTATAGGAAACTACAACACCTCTACAAGAAAAATGTGCACAAGACATAAACAGACACTTTACCAAGGAAGACATATGGGCAGCAAACCTATGAAGAAATGTTCACGATCATTGGCCATTAGAGAGATACAAATCAAAACAACAGTGAGATAGCATCTCACACCAGCAGTAACAGTAAAGTTCAAAAAAGCTGAAGACAATAAATGCTGCTGAGGATGTGGAGAGACTGGAACCCTCCTACATTGCTGGTGAGAATGTAAAATGATTCAACCATTCTGGAAAACAGTAAAGCACTCCCTCAGAAAGTTGGAAATAGAAATACCTTATGATCCAGCAATTCCTCTACTTGGTATATATCCACAAGAAATACGAGTCAGAACATGAGTAGATAAATCCACACCATTGTTTATCGCAGCACTATTTACAATAACAAAAAGATGAAGACTGTCTAAATGCCCATCAACGGAAGAATGGATAAACAAACTTTGGTACATACACACAATGGGATATTATACCACATTGAAGAAAAACAATGAAGCTGCAAACCACTGCATAACATGGATGAACCTTGAGGACATTATGCTGAGTGAAATTAGTCAGTCACCAAAGGACAAATATTGCATATGACCTTTATTGTAAAAGCTTAAGAAAAGATACTTATGCTAAAAGAAAAAAAAAAAAAATCTTTGCGGTTACCCCACTTTGGGGTGGGAAGGAGGGGAAGGTAGAGCACAGGTTAGGGGACAGACACACCATAGTTCAGGTGTTGGGGAGGGCAATATACAAGAAAAGGGAGGGCAATACAAAAAAAAGAGGAGGGGGATGGAACAACAAGGTAGATGGGGGAATACTTGGATAAGTTTTCATGGGCTAAATGGAACAAAGGTAAATAGTGATGTATGTTCTACCTTAGAACAGCAAGACTCTGTGATACAGGAATTGAGACATAGTCTGAATGGGTATAAGAGGAGAAATAATATTAAGATGCTTGACTGTCTTATGAATATTGGTTTGCCTTGCCTACTATTGTAAAATAGACACTTGAGTGGGATAGAAAGAAATATTGGGAAACATGATTACAGAAAGCTTGAAAGCCTGCCTTCAGCCTATAATTATTGCACTACCTAAAGAGAGTTCTAGAACTTGCCCACTGTAATAAGCTTCCCACAGAGCCTTGTAGTGTATTGGGCCTTAGGTAGAATCCTGAGCTCCATCCAAAATCTTCTGGGGTGGGACAGTCCCACTTGAAAGGACATGCAGATCAGCCAGCAGTAGCTAGAGGAACAGAAGATACTTCCTGAAAGAAAGACCAGCAGGAAAAAGCAAAAGCAAAAACATAAATGACAGTCTGTTTTCCTATTACAAGAACAAGCAAGCTGTTCATTGGTGAGCCATTAAAGCAAGCAACCAAGTCCCTTAAGGACAAACACCCCTCCAAGACTGGAACTCAAAGGGAACACATGAGCAGGCATGTAAACTCACTGCAACCGCATTGGTCTACATGCTAGTGGAAGTGGTAGAAAGACAGTAATGAAGATATGGGCTGAGTTTGACCATGTTCCATAGACTCCTGTAAACCTTGAAGTGAGAGAGAGAGAAGAGGAAGGGATGGTTGGTCCAAAGTTTGGGGAGACTTTGGAACTCCTAAGCCATGGACACTGACCTAGCCACGGAGGGCTAGAGCTGAGGGTGAAGTGTCCAGCTGAAATGAAGTAGGGAGAGATGCACAAGAATGCCCAAACTTGCAGATAGTATCCATTTGATCTAGCTTTGATGGTTTGATGATCAGAACTCAACTAGAGGAAGGCAAAGAAATTTGATAAAGGAAGCAAGGGTAAATTGCTACAATTTGATGAGCTTGACCTATTCTTATGGATATAGTAGCCCAAAATACCAACTGAGAGGGAAGGAGTCTTCACATCAAGGATCAATCTTATCCCCTTGGTACACAGGGTTGATAGGGATGGGCAACTTAGACACTGGCTACCTAAAATACAGGGTACAGGGACGTGCTATAAAGGCATGAAGCTATTGATTTACAAATTTTCAAGAGGGACTTGAATTTCAGAGTGTGTGGGGGGAGGTAAAATCCCCACTAAATAGTTTTCATCTTGTCTAGATGGGTCTGGTGAAAGGATGTGGGGATAGGACTCTTTTGATTGAATAGTGAGTAATTGTTATCATGACTAATTGTGATTGTCACAACTATAAAGGAAGGAGTTGTGTAACAAAAACAGGGGAGTAGTTGTTCTGAATTGGGCTGCAAACCTTAATGTCAGCACTTCGAAACTACCAGCTGTTCTGCGGGAGAAAGATAAGGCTTTCTGTTCCCATAAAGATTTACAGCCTTGGAAACCCTGTACAGGGTCGCTGTGAGTCGGAACAAACTCCACAGCACTTAACAATAACAACAAAGTTAATCTTACATTCCAGGAACAGAGGAACCTAGGACCATCAGGAGAGAATAGCATGAGTACACCTTGGGACCCTAACCAGAGAAGCAGCGACATCAGAGATGGAGGCAGAGGTGATGACATGGAGAAATTGAGCAACTGAGGACTCTAGGAACATGGAAAGAGAAAGGGTTGTGCTGGTGGCCAGGAGGCAGGCTTGCAGAATGTGCCCTTTGGTTATTTAAATGATTATATATTCCTGAGTGTTTTTGCGTATATATATATAAAATAATAATAAACAGCAAATACTGCCAAATGATGATGCATGGAGCTGATTGTAATTGCAATGAAACAAAACATGAAAGGATGATTGCAAAACCAGAGTTCTCTCATATAAATTACCACTCAATTCACAATAAAAACTTTAAAAATAAATAAACAAATAAATAAAAAGACACTATAGCAGTGGGAGGCCATTATAGTAATTACAGTACTGGCTTTATTGTTGGGACCCAGGACTGGATTGTGGTAGAGTACGATCACTAAGTAGTCTCTTGGTTTGACAGGGCAATGATCCAATTCAGTGTACTGATATCTTCATTTACCGTGGGATGGGTACTTTTGGAGAATGTTCTGGTTCCACTTAATTTAATTTTAGTGTAGACTTTGTGCCTCAATTAAAATACCTGATAAAATAAATAAATCAGTAGACTTAAAAAAATAGTATATCTATATGGAGCTCTGGTAGTGTAGTGGTTATGTATCAGGCTGCTAACCTCAGGGTCAACAGTTCAAAACTACCAGCTGTTCTGTGGGAGAAAGATGAGGCTTTCTGCTCCTGTAAAGATTTACAGCCTTGGAAACCCTGTACAGGGTAGCTATGAATCAGAGCCAACTCCATGGCATATAACAACAGCTCTCTCTCTATATATATATACTATTCTATGAGTTGGAACCGACTCCACAGCACATAACAACAACAAATATATACATATAATGTTAATGCCATATAATCTTCATGGTTTTAAATATATATATATGACTTTATTTAGGGTTGCCATGAGTACGAATCAACTTGATGACAACTACCAAAAGTAACAAATTATTATTTACCAGAAGATGCTATGCTGAACTATAGTGAAAAAAATAGATCAAAGATCAGTAGAATTGTCACAAACACCCTTGTATTTCTGCGAAATCTAATTTTCACTATTATTGTTGTTGTTAAGTGCCGTCGAGTCAATTCCAACTCATAGTGACCCTGTATAGGGTTTCTGAGGGGCAGCTGGGTTTGAACTGTGGACCTTGTTGTTTGAAGTCCAGTGCTGATCCTACACCTGGAGTCCACTCTGTACTGTTAGCTCAGTCTAAATCACTGTAACATGAAACTTGTTGTTTAGTGCTGTCGAGTCAGTTCTGACTCATAGCAACCCATTTCAGGGTTTCCAAGGAGTGGCTGGTGAGTTTGAACCACTGACCTTCTGGTTCAAACTGATATCCAACCTCTGATCCTGTGCTTATCCTAGAGTGCCACACCAGGGTTCCATGAAACTCGAGGAATTCGGAAAGTACATACCATTGTCTGAAGACCATTAAGCCACAGAACACTGATAACATTAAGCCATGGACCTCACTTTCATGTCTAAAAAAATGCATCCTTCCTATGGCCCATGAATAAGGAGAGGTGGTGCTGTGAGCCCAGATCACCTCATAAACGTTTGGAAGAGGACTAAAGAAATGGGCTCATCATTAGTTCTCACCCACCTGGTTGTTTAGATTGGAGTAGGTTCCTGATGAATTTTAGCATTCTAATTTCCCATGTTGGCTAAAGCAGTCAGTTCTCTGTAACCCACTTGAACTCTGGTTGCCTACCAAATGCTTACTACAGACCTGCAAGGATTAGTTACTCCGAGGGAGTTGTTTATAACTCCAGGACACTGTTTTGTGCCAGATCGATAATAAAGGTAAAGACGTCACAGTTAAGCCTTCTCCGGTGTCCACTGCTTGCCTGTTTTCTCTTTGGAGAAACAAATAATCCCACAGTTCAGTTGAATATTCCTGTCTGATCCTCAACATCATTCATGCACACTACTTTTTGTCCCCATTTATTTTTCACATACACCATCATTTTTTTGAAGTATGAATTAACTAAAATGCAATTGTATTTCCTAGGAACTCGAAGCTTAGCATACATTATTATCAATTCACAGGGGAACCTGTTGTTTATGTGCCACATAACTGGGAGATTTCTTTCTTAGCAATAGAGTGTGATGATGTATTTAGAAAATTTCTTTATTATTCACATATATTTAAACCAGGTGGGCTTAAAATTCAACTACCAATAACAATGGAATTCAACTACGAATAACAATGCTAACAGCACGCTTGAGGAAATAGTCTTTCCTTTCTTCTTTCCCATCCAACATAGGAGTTAATTTGCAAAATAGATTAATAGAAAGTAATGGAAGGGTCATATTTTTCTGTGATGTGAGCCAAGAGAAGTCTTTAGGAAAAGAGGAAAAGATGACGTCAGAGAAACCAAAAGATTCACAGATCCTAGATTCAAGCATGGACATGGCAAGATGGTTCTAAATTATTATCATCAGTTCTCCCTCGAAATGCTTAAAGTAGATTTAACAGCACAGACCTTCTAGCAAAACTGAGGGCACTGGAGTCCTTTCAGGTCATTATAAAATAAATAGTGACTGACTAATCTTCCTTCAATTTAAGGAGCTCTGGTAGCATAGTGGTTACGAATTGGGCTGCGAACCACAAGGTCAGCAGTTGGAAACTATCAGCTGTTCTGGGGAAGAAAAATGAGGCTTTCTGCTTCCATAAAGATTTACAGCCTCAGAAATCCTGTACAGGATCGCTATGAGTTGGAACCAACTCCATGGCACATAACAACAACAACAAGGTAATTTAAGGAGTCCTGGTGTGGTGCTGTGGGTTAATGCGTCAGACTTGCAAAGCCGTTTGAACTGCAAGGTTGATGGTTCAAGCTCACCAGCTGCTCCTCGGAAACCCTTACAGGGTCACTATGGGTCAGAATTGACTCGATGGCACTTTACAACAACAACAAGGTAATTTAAAGGAATGTGAACTTTGTGTTCTTTGCTTCATATGTTAGTAATATAAAATAATTACATCCCTTTCTATTCTGATCTGAATTGAGATTATATAAAATTATGTAGTAAGTATAGCACAGTGCCAGATCAAAGAGGCAATTGTTGATGATGAGAGCCATCCAGTTGGTTCCAACCCATAGCAACCCTGTATAGGGTTTCCTAGGAGCATCGGGTGAGCTTGAACTGCCGTCTTTGCAGTTCAAACTGATGTTGTAAGCCAGCACATTAATCCACAGCGCCACACAAAATCAGGAGAATATTCTCCAGGGAGAATCATGCTTACTAATATTGCCCAGAATATTTCCTTGTTTCATGAAAAGATAGAAAATGATTATTTTGGTGATTTGGATGTTTGAAGTTAGTGCTGAGAGTCTAGATTTGAAAAGACAGCCTAACTAAACCTGCATCTGTAGTGACAGGGCTGCACTATCAAGATCACAAGTACAAACCTGATCAAAAATACTTTGCTGCAGTAAACTAAGCATTACTTCAATCTCTTTCAAGGTCTTTTTTCAGTAAGCATTATTTCAATCTCCTTAGAGGTCTTTTTCAACTCTGGACATTCAAACTGGGACAAAGTTATTGGAAATTAAAAATGGATTGTGTTTTCTAACAAATGTCTTGCTCTTTCTAATGGGACTGCTCCAGTAATGGGAAAGGGGTTCTAAGCCTACACAGGGCAGCTTCTTGTTGTTGTTAAGTGTCATCGAGTCAATTCTGACCCATAGCGACTTTCCAAGGAGCAGCTGGTGAGCTTGAACCACCAACCTTGCAATTCAAATGACTTTGCAGTCTGGAGCATTAGCCCGCAGCTCCACACCAGGACTCTACACAGGACAGCTTGGCATGGACTTATCCAGCTCTGCAGGTGCACACACACCTGGCCCCTGTCCACTGCTACCTATGACCTTAAATATATAGGACTTCTGAGATTTAACCAATCTACTTCCTTCCCAGATTTAGATCCAACTGAGTAACTGCATGAGTCAGACAGACGGAGACTGAAATTTAAATGTTATCAGCAATTCAGTATATATATACAAACACACATCTATCTATCTATCTATCTATCTATCTATCTATCTATCTATCTATCTATCTATCTATATCCACCACTGAGTCGATTCCAACTTGTATCCATTCTACAAGACAGAGTAGAACCTTCCCAGAGGATGTCTGTCTCTTCCCAGAAGGTCTCTGTCTCAGAGACTACAGAAGTACTGAGGAACAATTAGCAGCTAAACACTTAACTATTATGTTATCACTGTTCCTTTATTGTACATATATAATTTTTAAATAATTTATAGAAAAAAATAGAATTAACTAGTAAATTTAGGAAGTAGCAGCTCTGACATATGCATACTAATAGTGGTGTGCTGATATATTGTTACTTTGTTGTTGTCATTATGTTGCGTCGGTTCGTCTGTATAAAGTTCCCAAGGAGCAGCTGGTGAGTTTGAACTATTGACTGTGTGGTTCAAATAGACATTGTGGCCCTGTGCTGTATCCTACAGCACCACACCAAGACTCCATGTTGCTACTATTATTGTTTTCATTGTTGTTAAGTACTGTCAAGTAAGTTTCCAATTCATGTATAGAGTTTCCAAGGATCAACTAGTGGGTTTGAACTACTGACCTTGAGGTTGGCAGGTCAGTTGGTTTCCTATGGCACCCTATCAATTGTAGTAGTATCAGAATAAATAAATATCTAGGATCTACATGCTGAAAGCAACAAAACAGTGGCTGCTATGAAAAAGAATGCCCAAAATTAATGAGATCCATCTTCTGGAATATTCTATGTCATTGTCTGGGCAGCAGTTACATGGATGAATTGTGTTGTTAAGTGCTGTCGAGTTGGTTCTGACTCATAGCAACCCAGTATGGGGTTTCCAAGGAGTGGTTGGTGAGTTTGAAATACCAACATTGTGGTTCAAACAGACCTTGCAGTCCTGCACTTACCCTACACATATATAAAATATATTGATCTTAAAGATTTCTATACTTTAATATTGTACATTATACTTCTATGAAGGAAGTTTCCAGAAAGGCTTAAACTAACAAAGAAACTCGTCGACAAACAAGCAAAATAAAAATTCAGTTAGGAACATAGTTTAGATATGTTGCCACAATAAAATGAACCAGTTACCATGGAGTTGATTTTGACTTGTGAAGGTCCCACATGAATGAGTAGAACTTTGCTCCTTTGTTTTTAATGACTGAGTTTCTGGAAATTGAAATGGAGTTTTTTTCCACCAACTTTTTGAAGCCCCCTCATACATATTACAGCAATCTAGAAGCCCAGTCACGTTCTCCCTGCTATTCCACTCTGCTGGTCCTAAAAGCACAGGAGAGAATTGCGAGACTCTGCCAATGAACTTGAATTTCTCTGTCTGTTCCCACCCTGTGGAGGCTCTGTGTGCCGGTGTACTCAGGCAGCATTTTCAGCCCTGCTGTGCTTCTATACTAAGAACAAGATTACTATTTAGAATCAAGGTAGCTATTTTCCCAATCCACTCTGAAATAGTTCTACAGGTAAATAAACACACTCAACTACAATCATTTGATTCCATTTAATATACTAGAAAAGGTAATGGTTTAATGATACCCTAGTGGTCTATAATAGTTAATGCACCTCAGAAAATGATTCATGAAATCCCCTGCTCATTAATAATTTAACTAGTATAATGAAAAGGCACTAAACCTCAAGAAGTTGAAAGTGTTTCTACCATCCCATCCAATGACAATGTTGTTAGTTTTTGATTTTCGATTCACTGATCATGAAAATAAACGGTCTTTGGGAGACTGAAAATTTCTGTCACATATTTTCTGCTTTGTTAGATGATAGATCCTTGTAACATTATCTGGGACAGTTGCTATGACAAAGAAAATGATCTTGTAAAGGCTGCATAATTTTCTAGCTCTAAGTCACATATTTCCACATGCCAGTTCATTAGCCTGCAGACATAGCAGGCCTGAGCATGGGTTGCATTAAACAGGGAATTCACACTCATGGTAGCATCCCTTTCTATGTGCAGAGCAGTAATAGCAGAACCAAGAGCCAGAGCACAAGAAAAATTGGTAAGCTTCTTTGTACAAGGAGCAAGTAACACTGTTTGCCTTCGGGCAGGAGGTTAACTTGTGGAGTAGGATGCCTCCAGGCACTGTATTGGAAAAGCTAGGTTTGCTGACCCCTTCAGACTGAGGCTTATGGTGCAGTGGAGTGTCTTGGGACATTTATCAGAAGCCCTAACAGAGCTTTGTAACATTGCACAAGTAGGGCAAAGGTCAGAACAAGGGCCAGAGGGAGGCCAGCTTGCAGGCATGACTTAACAGAGGCTCCCCTGAATGGAAGAACTGCACCCTTTGAATTTCAGATCCTGAATTGTAACCTGTTAATTTACATGATAAATCCCACAATTCTGAGCATTGTTTCTGAATTCTGTGTCGCCATTGCAATAAATGATTGAACCCAGCTGAGAAGTAAAGAATGCTGTAGGAGGGATGGTCAGTGTCAGAATTGGTAAGGACTTGGAGGGTGGAGGCATGTTTGACCCCAACCTCATAGAAATGGATCTTGGGCTGACGTTGAGTTTGAGTCTCTTTCTCCTTGGTGGAGGTCAGACACATCTTTGTCACCCCTATTTTTAAAGTTAAGCTGGCAGGTAGGGTGTGTATTTTGGGAAGGGGTATGAGCTATAAATTTAGAAGTATTCCCTGGAAATACTTCTCCAGCATCCTGCTCTGTGTGTGACTGATACTTCCTCACCATAGTTTGCCATCAACAGATTGGCACGGATGCTTCTAGCCTGAGAGACACCTGTGCAAATCTGGAATGATTTCTAGGTGATGCCCCAACTAGGCTTGATGATGATGCTTTTATACAGCCAGCTTGATACCAGAAAATTGCCTTCTCTGTTGATTGTTGTATCTGTGTCCACTTACAAGGAAGTGTAGCAGAGACAGCAAGGACCTGGGAGGCATTTGAATCCAAGCAATTCTACTGCTCTTTCCTCACCTGTTGAAGGGTGATATTAATGTCTGTTGGGCAGGATTGTAGTGCATACTTGAACTCAAGTATTGAGTATTCTGTGTAACAAACACTTAAAAAAAAGGTAGTTAGTATTGTATTTCATTGTCTATATTTCCCATTCACATTAGACAAAGGTGAAATTAATTAATTAAAAATTAGTAAGACTATTTTAATGATTGTCTATTTTCAAAGTAGAATCTGTACATAAGTCTTGCCAATTAAAGTCAGTATCAAAGTCAGTAGATCCAGTGAGAGGGCAGCAGGGCTCGAGAGACACAGAGATTGGCCCACTTTGCCTGGGTTATGCATGTGCTTTGGAATATAGGTATCCTCAGCTTCTTAAGAGGGCTGTTGTGGTGCTGTGAATTAATGCACCAGACTGCAAAGCCATTTGAACTGCAAGGTTGGCAGTTCAAGCTCACCAGCTGCTCCTCGGAAACTATACAGGGTTGATATGAGTTGGAACCAACTCAACGGCATTTAATAACAACAACCACTACTCAAAAGTTTACTTTACATCATTTGTTGTTGTTGTTAAGTGCCATTGAGTTGGTTCCGACCCATAGAGACCCTGGCTAGGGTTTCTGAAGAGCGGCTGGTGGGTTTGAACCTCTGACCTCAGGTTATCAAACTGACCATACGGTTCAGCACATTAACCTGCAGAGCCATACCAGGACTCCTTACATCACTTAACTTTTAAGAAATACCTACATTAGTACTTATTTCGCTTACTGAAAGAAATTAGAAGAGGATTTTCACTTTTAAGAAAGAAGTCAAAAAGCAAAACCAGTGTTCAGCATTTTCTTTTCAGCAAGCTGTCATAGAGTTATGATGCACCCCAAGCAGCAAGAGTGCTGTCGACAAGCTCCTTTCCAGGGATCTATATTCAACATCTCAACTTCAACTGTCATAACTTGGAACTGTGAACTCTAGTGTTACTGCTTTTAGGTGTCGTTGAGTCAGTTCTTATTAATTTTGACTTTGTGTACAACAGAATAAAACACTGCCTAGTCTTGTGCCATCCTCACAATCGTTGCTAAGCTTGATCCCATTGCTGCGGCCACTGTGCCAATCCATATCATTGGGGGCCTTCCTCTTTTGCTTTGATCCTCCACTTTACCTAGCATGATGTCCTTCTCTAGCTACTGGTCCCTTCTGATAATATGTCTGAAGTATGAGAGATGAAGTCTCCCCATCCTGGCTTCTAAGGAGCATTCTGGCTGGCTGTACTTCTTCCAATACAGATTTGCTTGTCCTTCTAACAGTCCTTGGTACTTTTAATATTCTTGTCCAACACCATAACTCAAATGCATCAGTTCTTCTATGGTCTTCTTTATTCACTGTCCAGCTTTCACATACATATGAGGTTATTGAAAATACCATGGCTTGTGTCAAGCACACCTTAGTTCTCAAACTGATGTCTTTGCCCTTGAACATTTTAAAGAGATCTTGAGCAGCAAGTTTGTCTAATGCAGTAAGTACATCTTTTAATTTCTTGATGGCTGCTTCTATGAGTGTTGATAGTGGAACCAAGAAAATGAAGTCTTCGTCAATTTCAATATTTCCTCCATTTATCATAGTGCTATTTATTGGTCCAATTGTTTGAATATTTGTTTTCTTTACATTGAGATGAAACTCATATTGAAGGCATGGTCTTTGATCTTCATCATTAACTATTTTAAGTCCTCTTCACTTTCAGCAAACAAGGTCGTAGCATCTGCATATTGAAAGTTGTTAATGGGTGTTCCTCCAATCCTGATGCCAAGTTCTTCTTCATATAACCCAGATTCTTGTATTATTGGCACTGACATAATGTATCAATATTATTTTTGGTTTTATGTGGTCTTTGGCATAATTTGATAGGTTGGGTTTGGGGTCTGGGAGTACTCAAAAAATGTTTCCCATATAAATAAATACTAATTGTTTTTTGCTGTACACCATTGTAACTTCTGGAAATGCTTCATAGGAATCCTTTACATTTGGATAGCAAAGAAAATCTGTAATTATCACTAACACCCACTATCATTCCTCAGAGTGGCCTAGGTTACATGATAAATTATGATTGCCCTAAATATGGATCAAAAGTACCTTAATCTCAAAGAAATCTGAGAACAGTTGCACTCTTGCAGAAACTGTGTTCTGATGGATAGAAGTGACCTCTAGACAGCTCTGACTGAAGACATTTGTACTAGAAATACCCACATCATTTTATTCATATAATAAATCTTAAATGGCAGGTATCAACACATCAGAGGCCATAGGCTTGTACCTAAAAGTTGGTAAACAGCACTTTATGTTCATTCTCTTATTTTCCTCCAGTCTGCCCCTGTAACAGCTGTATCTTCTGATGGATTCTTCAGTATTGCCACTAGGTGACTGCTGCACTAAGGTTATTGTCACTCATTTCTTTCTTTCTTTCTTTTACTAATGATAATTTTTCTGATACAAGCTCTGATATTTACCTCAAGCAATTTGGAGTTTGGGGCAGCCTTTAAAGGCTTAATGTTTAAACATTCAGAGGTGATATTTATTCATATATTTTATTGCTCTAATAAGATTGAGTAAGAAAGAAAGGAAGGAAGAAAAAAAAGATCATTAAGAAGTCAAGAAAGAAGAAAAAGAACAAAATGGATGTCCGAAAAGATTATAAAACTTGCTCTCCAGTGTGGTGGTGGTGGTTATGTGCCATGGAGTTGGCTCCAACTCATAGTGACCCTGTATAGGGTTTCTGAGCTGTAAATCTTTATGGGAACAGAAAGCCTTATCTTTTTTACACGGAACCCCACTGGTAGTTTTGAACTACTGACCGTGAGATCAGCGGCCTGAATGAAAACCACTGTGTTACTAGTATAGAGATGCTAAAGCAAATAGAAAAAATGAGGAACTTAAAAAGCTAAGCAGATCATTTCAAAGGTCATATTGAGAAGATAAAGTCAAATATTATAATGAAATATGCAAAGAACTGCAGTTAGAAAACCAAAGCATTTCTCAAGCTGAGGGAACTGAAGAAAAAAATCAATCCTTGATTTGGGGTACTGAAGGATTCTATGGGAAAATGTTGAATGATACAGAAAATATCAAAAGAAGATGAAAGGAATATACACTCACTTAACCAAAAAGAAATGGTCGATGTTTAACCATTTCAAGAGGTAGCATATGATTAACAGCCAATGATCCTGAAGGAAGAAGTTCAAGGTACACTGGCGGCATTGGCAAAGAACAAGTCACCAGAAACTGATAGAATGCAAATTGAAATCTTTCAAAATACTGATGCCATACTTGGCACTTACTCATCTATGCCAAGAAATTTGGAAGACAACTACGTGACCAACTGACTGGAAGAGATTCATATTTTTGCCCTTTCCAAAGAAAGGTGACCCAACAGAATATAGAAATCATTGAACAACATCATTAATATCACATCTAAGTAAAATTTTGCTGAAGGTAACACAAAAATGACTGCGACTATACATTGATAGAGAACTTCCAGAGATGTAAGTCCGATTCAGAAAAGGACATGGAATTAGGGACGTCATTGCCGATGTTAGATGGAGCTTGGCTAAAAGCAGAGAATAGCAGAAAGATGTTTACCTGTGCTTCATTAACTATGTAAAGACTTTCTATTGTGTGGATCAGGACAAGCTACGGAGTATGAGTATTTTGGAACACTTAATCGTGTTCATGGATAACCTGTACATAGACCAAGAAGCAGTTGTTCAAACTGAAAAAGGGAACACTGAATGGTTTAAAATTTGGAAAGGTAAAAGCCAAGGTTGTATCCTTTCACCACACTTATTCAATCTGTATGCTGAGCCAACAATCTGAGAAGCTGGATTATATGAAGAGAAACATGGCATCAGGATGGGAGGAAGACCTGCATTATGTAGATGATTCAACCTTGCTTGCTGGAAGCAAAGATGACTTAACATATTAATGAAGATCAAAGACCACAGCCTTCAGTATGGGTTGCACCCCATGTAAAGGAAACAAAATTCCTCACTACTGGACTAAAAACAACATCCATATAAATAGAGAAAAGACTGACGTTGTCAATGACTTCATTTTGCTAAGATCAACCATCAACACTATGGAAGCAGAAGTCAAAAAATCAAATGACATAATGTCTTAGGCAAATCTTCTGCCCAAGATCTTTTTGAAGTGCTGGAGAGCAAAGATACCAATTTGAGGACTAAGGTGCACCTGACCCAAGCCATGGCATTTTCAATAACCTCATATGCATGTGAAAGTTGGACAGTGAATAAGGAAGACCATAGAAGAACTGATACATTTGAATTATGGTGTTGAAGGAGAATATTAAAAGTACCCTGAACTGCTAAAAGAACATATAGATCTGTGTTGGAAGAAGTACAGCCAAAATGCTCATTGGAGGCAGGATGGCCAGATTTTGTCTCTCATACTTCAGACATATGATCAGGAAGAACCAGTCCCTGGAGAAAGATTTCAAGTTTGGTTAAGTGGAGGGACAGAGAAAAAGAGGAAGATCTCCAACAAGCTGGATTGGCACAGTGCCACCAGCTATGAGCTCTAGCAACTTTTGTGAGGTTGGATCAGGACTGGGCAGTGTTTCATTCTGTTGTTCATAGGGTCACAGTGAGTCTGTACTGACTGGATG
Source organism: Chrysochloris asiatica (assembly GCF_000296735.1). NCBI lineage: Eukaryota > Metazoa > Chordata > Mammalia > Afrosoricida > Chrysochloridae > Chrysochloris > Chrysochloris asiatica. Next base: position 1,157,552 of record NW_006408700.1, read on the forward strand.
GCACATAAGAACAACACACAATAAGATTGAAGGAGTCCTGGCATGGCGCTATGTGATAAAGCAGTTGGCTATAAGGTCGGTTTGAACCAAGTCAGCGGTCAAGCTTACCAGCCGCTCCTTGGAAACCTTATACAGGTTCACTATGAGTCAGAACTGACTCAATGGCACTTAACAACAACAACAACAACAAATGAGATTGAAATGGGTGGAAGGAAAACTAGCATTCGGGGCCAGCAGTTTTCCGTGACAAACGTAAATTACCCTACTGTAATTAATTTTCATTTTTGGCAAGGAGCATCTTTGCTTTCTGTTTTATAGATAACCTTCCATACTTCCTCTGTGTGTTTTTATTTGCAACTGTCCTCTTTGGTTCTCTTCCTCTTAAGAAACTTTATTTTGAATTGAGAAAATATCACTTTTGCAAATTAACACTTTCATCAATTTCCTGTTAAAGAAAGTTGGAAGATGAGTTAGAAATGTGTTTTTTTCCTCTTCAAAGTGTCCTAGGTCCTTGTTGTTGTTGTTGTTGTTAAGTGCCGTCGAGTCGGTTCCGACCCATAGCGACCCTGTACAGGGTTTCCGAGGCTGTAAATCTTTACGGGAGAAGAAAACCTCATCTTTCTCCTGCAGAGTAGCTGGTAGTTTCAAACTGCTGACCTTAAGGTTCGCAGCCCGATTCATAACCACTACGCTACCAGAGCTCCTTGGTAGATGAAAATAAATATTTTTCACATTTTTAATTGCATCTAAATAAATCAGCTTATTAGCTGGACCCCTTGGTGGTATGCCATGGAGTTGGTTCTGATTCATGCTTTGACCCTGTATCTGCTTTCCTAGGCTGGAACTCTACACGAGCAGAAAGCCTCATCTTTCTCCTGTGGACAGACCTCTTAGACAATTGTGATTTAATTTCAAGCACAACATCAAAGTCAATACTTTTTACTGTTTTCTTTAAGCACACTAGGCTGTGTTCACTTTTTAAATACTCTGGTACACAGTAACCTTAGTGCCCAGTAACCTACTTGTTGCTGTTGTTGTTAAATGCCGTCGAGTCGGTTCCCACCTATAGCAACCCTGTATAGGGTTTCCGAGGATTGACTGGTGAGCTTGGACCTCCGACCTTGTTCAAAGGGCTTTGCAGTCTGGCGCATTGCAACCCACAGTGCCACACCAGTTACCTACTTAGGCTGGAAAACAAGATGGCCCCTAGAGAGTAGTACAAGGAACTTCCTGGAGTCCTCAACCTCAAAGCAGCTGAGCTCACCAACTTTCCTCCCTTTTAGAACCACAAATATACATCACAGAGACCCCTCACTGTCAGTCAAGTTGTTGTTGTTAAGAACCTTGGAGTCAGTTCCCACTCATAGCAAGTGTACAGGGTTTTCGAGGCTATAAATCTTTACCGGAGCAGAAAGTCTCATCTTTCTCCTGTGGAATGGCTGGTAGTTTGGAACTGCGGACCCTGAGGTTAGCAGCCCGATTTGTAACCACTGCAGTACCAGAGCTCCTTTAGTTAAGCGGGAAAAGGGAAATCCACTAAAAAAAAGCAAGTTTCTGTAACATAGTGTAAGATCTCTAATGAATGCCAATTTTGTGCTCCAAATATATTTTGTTTCCCCAAACGCCTATCTTTTTCTTAGCAAATCCAATTGGTCATCAAATTTCTTGTGTATTTGTAAGTTCTAAAGTTTAAACTTCTAATATGAAACTTGTCTAACTAAGGCAATATTGTTCTTGTGACCCTACTTGTCAATGAGGGGGATTTTGATCCCCTGTAACATAGGTACACATGATTGAAGGACTTTTGAAATGTACAGGTTGATACTAAAGGCTAAAATTAAATGTTTCATGCAAATCCTTCATCAGGAAACATTTTACTTGAGTTATTAAGTTATCAAATATTATTAAAAGTTATTGAGTTATTAAATCTCTCTGAGCTGCAAACCTTGTATGAGAAGAAATTTATGCCACCTAGTTCTTCCATCTCAGAGTCTTTGTGGCTCTAGAGATAAAATAGTGAAATTGCTAAAAGAAAATATCAGGGGTCAGATAATGAACAAGCTGAATTACTGTAAACTATGGGTTGCCTGCCTCAACTTAAGTGCAGTTGAGTCCATTCTTACTCATAGCATCTAGGGTTTCTGAGGAGCAGCTAGTAGGTTTGAATAGTCAACCTTGTGGTTAGCAGCCTGGTTCTTATCTTACAAAGTTACACAGGAGTCCTAGAGGTTACCAAAAATGCTGTTGGGATACATTGTTGTTGTTGAATAGGCTCCAATTCATAGAGACCCTGTATAGGGTTTCCTAGCCTTTAAAAATCTTTGTGTGAGCAGAAAGGCTCATCTTTCTCCTGCAGAGTATCTGGTGCATTTGAACCACAGGCCTTGTGGTTCATAGTCCAGTGGTTATCATTGTTGTTGTTGTTAAGTGCCGTCGAGTAGATTCTGACCCATAGCGACCGTGTACAGGGTTTCCAAGGCTATAAATCTTGACGGGAGTAGAAAGCCTCATCTTTCTCCCGTGAAGTGGCTAGTAGTTTTGAACTGCTGACCTTAAGGTTCGCAGCCCTATTCGTAACCACTACGCTACCAGAGCTCCTTAGTGGTTATCATAGAAGTTCCTAAAACCAAGAAGTATTAAGTTATTTCCACAACTCCTTCAGGATTCTTTTATAATATTTGGAAGTTCTTTAGTTTCATTTCTGTGAAGATTGTTTTTGACTGTATGATATCATTGCTTGGTACAGAAAATGAAATTGAATGAACTGTTTGAAGGTAGAATACACTAGACTCAGTCACAAGTATAAAACTTGAATGAAGTCAACTTGGCTTTTGGCAGTGCCATTGCCTCTTCCCTTTCTGCTGAACTTTGACTCAAAGCAACCTTGTGTTCCTTACGTAACAGAATGGAACATAGTCAGGGCCGTTGGCAGCTCCGTGAGTCATTTGTGGTGGATATGATCTGACTCCATTTCCCTCAAGGTTTCCCTCGTTTTCCCCGATCTCTACTTTAATAAACATGAAGTCTTTTTCTAGCCATTTCTCTTCCCTGGTCATGTGCACAAATTAAGAGAGTTGAAGTGTTGACATCCTCACTTCTGAAGGACATTTGGTTGAATTTCTTCTAAGGTGGATTTGTTGTTTTTTCAGCAGTCCACAGTACGTCAGTATTCTTCACTCACACCGTCTTTCAAAAACATCAATTCCTCTTCTGTCTTCCTTTTTCATGGTTCAACTTTCGCATGCATATGAGGCAATTGAAAACTTTCTTGGGTCTGAGGCACCTTTGTCATCAGAGTGACATCTTTGCTTTTTAAAACCTTGAAGAGGTATTTTGCAGCAGATTTTCTCTTCCTCTATTGCTGTTAAGTACTTTAGAGTGGTTTCTAACTCACAGCAACCTGTATAGGGTTTCTGAGGAGCAGCTGGTGAGCTTGAACTACCGACCTTGTGGTTCAAACCAACCTTGCAGTCCAGCGAAATAACCCGCAGTATATGGAGTCCTGGTGTGGCGCTGTGGGCTAATGCGTCAGACTGCAAAGTCATTTGAACTGCAAGGTTGGTGGTTCAAATTCACTAGCTGTTCCTTGGAAATCCTGTATAGGATTGTTATGGGTCGGAATCGACTCGATGGCACTTAACAACAACACCACACCAGGGACTATTTCCTCTGGGCCCCTTCATCTGGCAGCCCTAAAAAGCACTTGAGAGTTAAACAGTCAGGTCTAGTTTCCAGTGTAGCTGCCTTGGTACTGATCTGTTTTTATCATTACAGGCAATGAAAGCTTAGAAGAGAACTACGTGCAGGACAGTAAGATGGGGTTTGTCATCAACGCGATCTACGCCATGGCCCATGGGCTGCAGAACATGCACCGTGCCCTCTGTCTGGGCCATGTGGGTCTCTGCGATGCCATGAAGCCCATTGATGGACGAAAGCTCCTGGACTTCCTCATCAAGTCCTCGTTCATTGGAGTATCTGGAGAGGAGGTGTGGTTTGATGAGAAAGGGGATGCTCCTGGAAGGTAAAGAAGTTTCTTTATATTAATGAATTTGAATAACCTTATGAGCCCCCGTAGACCAGATAGATGGCAACTCTGATTATGCTTGGTTTTATGATCTCTGAGAATCATGAGTATAAATGCAGCCAGAGAGCTGACAGGGTTGATATTCCCAATAAAAATCACAGTAAAATAGGAATAGAAGGGAAACTACTCATCATTACCAAGGGCATATGTATAAAACTAAAAAGATCTTTGGTGGTGCTGTGGATTAGGCTACAAATGACAAGGTCAGTAGTTCAAATCCACGAGCTGCTCCATGGGAGAAAGGTGAGGGTCTCTGCTTTTGTAAAATATACATTATCAGAAACCCTATATAGGATTGTTGTGAGTCAGAATTGACTTGATAGCAGTTGGGTAGTGGGGATATTCCAGTGGAACACACTAAAGACACACAGCTTTTTAAAATGTTAAAATACTCACTGGTTGATATCTATAACCCTGGGCAGAGTTATCCCTGCCCAGCTATCACTCCTCCCATGGAACCACTGAGACCGTCCTGTAAGTCCAAGAATCTGAAGAGGTCATACCTACTCAACAGGACCCTCCCTGGCATTGCCAACACAAGGCTGACAACTTTTCTGAATGGTAGATTCCAAAGCTGGTGCTGTAAGAGAAACTCGACTGCAAAGTTGGCATCTGCTCTTCAGAATCATTACGGGTTGGAACTGACTTGATGGCACTTAACAACAGCAACAATGCTATATGGGTTGTGAAGTATTTTGAATATCACACCTGCTTAAAGAGCTTGATTGAGGAACAAAATGAAAATGTATCCATGTATTCCTTCCGCTCAGGCTAACTTATGTTTCTGCTAAAGTGTCTCTTAGAACAAGAAGAGAAATAAATTTATTTGGGGAATTGAATGCTTGTGGCTATTAAAGAATTAGTCAAACCAACAACAGTTTAGTGTAACTAATACAGAATGTCTGCCTTAAACCTTGACTTCATTGAGATGCATTTATATGAGTCTAAGTTGACAATAGCAACTGCAAACACTAGGAAATTTAGTGGCCAGTGTGTTTATGTTAGTGGAAGAGGAACAATTCAGAAAAGGAGGGAGAAAATGGTTGCACAATTTGAAGGAGGTAATTGATGTCACTGAATTGTACATGCAGAAATTAAACCTAAGTGGCACAGTGGTTAAGAGCTCAAGTCCTAACGAAAAGGTCAATGGTTCCCAACCACTAGCTCCCCCTTAGGAAAAGATATGACAGTCTGCCACTGTAAAGACTTGAAACCATGTCAATCCTATAGGGCAGTTGCATTCAGTCCTACAGAAATCAACCCAACAGCAAAGAGTTTGGTTTTGGGGATTTGAAATAGATATAAACGTGTTGTTTTTAGGTGCTGTTGTAAGTCATGATGGCTTTGTGTACAAGACTACCAAATACTGCCCGGTCCTGCCCCATCCGCACAACTGTTATGTTTCAGCCCATTGTTGCAGTCACTATGGCAGCCCACCTTGTGGAGAGTTTTTCCTTTTTTCACTGACCCTCTACTAAACCAAGCATGATGTCCTTTCCCAGGTACTTGTGCCTCCTGATGACATGCTCAAAGTATTTCAGACAAAGTCTGACCATCTTCACTGCTAAGGTGGTACTTCTTCCAAGACAGATTTGTTCATTTTTCTAGCAGCCCACAGAATATTCAATATTCGTCATGAACACCATAATTCAAATAATATTGATTCTTCTCCAGTCTTCCTTATTTATTGTCCATCTTTCACATGCTTATGAAGAGAAAGCAAATATCTTTATCTATATCAGGTATACCTTAGACCTATAAATGACATCTTTCCTCTTTAACACTTTAAAGAAGTATTTTGTAGATTTGCCTAATGAAACACCATTTAATTTCTTGACTGTTGCTTCCATGAATGGTGATTATGGATCCAAGTAAAATGAAATTTTTGACAACTTCGATCTTTTTGCCATTTATCCTGATGTCATTTTTTGTCTGTTGTTATGTTTATGTGCTAACAAGTTAGTACTGATCCATAACCCTGAGCAGAATTTACAAGGGGTGACTGGTGGATTTCAACCACCTACCTTGTGGCCAGTGGTCCAGTGCATATCCTATTTTACCACAATTGTAAAGATTTCTCTTTTAATTACATTAAGGTGTAATCCATACCGAAGACTATATTCTGTACTCTTCATTAATTAATGATATGGCTTGATAATTTCCATATTCCATTGGATCACTGTTCTTTGGAATAGACACAAATATATTTCTATAGTTTGGCATAGATGAGTGATAACTTTCTGATCTTCATTTGTTTGTTGGAACATTTCAGTTGGTGTTCAATTTCTGGAGCACTGTTTTTTTCCAATGCCTTCAATGCACCTTGAACTTTTTCCTTTAATACCCTTGGTATTTGATCATAAGCTCTCTCTTGAAATGGTTGAACATTGATCAATTCTTTTTGGCATAGTAATAATTAAGTATTCCTTCCATCTTCTTTTGATAGTTCCTGCACTGTTCAATAATTTGCCCTTCTTGTTTTTGTTGTTAAGTATCATGAGTTGGATCTGATTCATAGTGATCCTGTATAGGGTTTCTGAGGAGCAGCTAGTTAGTTTGAACTACCGACCTTGTGATTAGCAGTGTTTATCTCCACATTGGAGCTCCATTTTCCACACAGAATCTTTCAATATTGAAACTCAAGGCTTGGATTTTTTCTTTGATTTGTTCAGTTTGAGAAATACTGACTGTGTTTTACCCTTTTGTTTTTATAACTTCAGGTCTTTGGACATTTCATTATAATGCTGTGTTTGTTTTCTTGAGTTACCCTTTGAAATTTTCTGTTCAATTCTTTTACTTCATCTATTTAGTTTATTCCTTCAGTTGCTTCAGCTTATCTTTTTCAAAAGCAAGTTTCAGAATCTCTTCTGAAATTTTGATCTTTTATTACTTTCCTACCCTTTCAATGACCTTTTGCTTGCTTTATGCATGATGTTTCTGATTTAATCCCATAGTTCCTCTGGTCTTCAATCATTAGTGTCCAACACATCAAATCTATGCTTGAAATGCTCTATAGATCCAGATGGAATGTACTCAAAATTATATTTTAGTTCTCATGTTCTTGTTTTAATTTTCTTTAATATCAGCCTGAACTTGCATATAAGTAACTGATAAGTCTGTTCCTCAGTCAGCTCCTGGTATTATTTTGGCTGATGATATTGAGCTTCTTCATCTTCTCTTTCAGCAGATGTAGTCAATTTGATTCCTGTGTATTCCGTTCAATAGGTCCCGATGTATAGTCACTGTTTATGTTTTTGAAAAAACAAAAAACAAAATGTGACATTTGTGATGAACACATCATTTGTCTTGCAAAATTCTATCATGCTACCTCCAACATAATTTCTATCACCAAGGTCAAGCTTCTGAATGCTGATCCTATCTCCTTGTTTCCAACTTTTGCATTCACATCACTAGTAATAATCAATATATCTTGATTGCTTGTTTGACCAATTTCAGACTGAAGAAGTTGGCAGAACTTAAAATTTACTGAATGAGATGCCATATATCTTCCATTTGTCATTCCTGGCATAGTAAGCCATCCTTATGATTGCCTGATTCAAAATGGTCAATACCAGCCATTTCAGTTCACTAATGCTTAAGATATAAGTCTTGATGTATTCCATTCCATTGTTGACAACTTCAAAGTTTCCCAGATTCATACTTTGTACATTTTGTTCTCCAATTATTGATAGATGTTCACAACTGTTTCTTTTCATTTTGAGTCATGCCCTATCATCAAATGAAGATTCTAGAAACTTTACTTCATCCACATCATTAAAATGAACTCTACTTGGAGTAGGTAGCTCTTACCTAGTGATAATTTCAGTGCCTTCTAAGTTGAGGGGTTCTTGAGAGTTTTATGGTTACAAAATCTTGAGTGTTTTGAGTGTGTCCCAATCCTCCTTTTCCTCTCAAGCATTGTCATCATTTAGTACATGATTTAGCAGAGTAATAGTTTTTGAAAAAAGCTTATTTAGTGTCAAAATAGCATGCAAAATAATTCAAAACCCCAAGAGAGCTCCACATTGCTATAGGTATATCATCAGCCTGTTTTTATAGATGATTAAATTGAATATCTTAGCTTTCAAGAGCTATTCAAGCCATATGTCCCTGAAGATATTAGCTTGAGGAAATCTTCAAACCTTGAACTGAAATGACCCCATGAAGTCATCTTTGAAGTAAATAATTGTTGTTGCTGTTGTTAGATGTGTCAAGTTATTTCAAACTCATAACAACCACATACACAATGGAATTAAACACTGCCTAATCATGTGCCATCCTCATAATTGTTACATTAAGCCCACTGTGGGGGTTTTTTTAATGTTTTATTGTGAATTATGTGATAGTTTACATGGGAGAACATTAGTTTTAAGTTCATTCTATCGTGTTTCATTTCATTGTCATGGTTACTATCCCCTCCATGCATCATCAACCAACCAAAGGGTATACACTACAAGCCTGCTCCCAGGTCGTCAACACACAGCCCTTCTCCCTCTCCGGATCTAAAGTTCCCAGCTGCTCCATCTCTCCACGTCATCGACTCTGCTTCCATCTTAGGCATCACTGCTTCTTTGGGTAGGGTCCCACTCTCTGCTCTTCTCCATTGATGCTTCCAGGGACCTCTGCTCCTAGCCTGAAAAGTTAATCATTCCCTCCTTGCTCTAAAATGTCTACTTTTACATTTCCAACCCTCATAATCAGTCCTGATAGCAATTATTCACTTTTGTATCACAAGAGACCTATCTGCATTTCATTTCATCAGCCCTGCCTAGACAGATTGGATACTACTCACTGAAGATTCTACCTTCCTCCACACCCTCTGGATCTAGGTTCCTGCTTGAAAACTTATAAGCCAGTCACT
>NW_006408700.1:1167386-1173527 GCF_000296735.1 Chrysochloris asiatica
TTTACCCTAAATTAAATAACATGCACAAAGTATGAATCTAGTAAAATTAAAATCTGTCAAAATGGAATGGAATACATAAAGGTCAACATCCTAGGCATCGCTGTATGCTGCTAAGTCAGTTCTGACTCTCAGTGACCCTATATAGAGTTTCTGAGGGTATACATCTTTACTGAAGCAGAAAACCTCATCTTTCTCCCACTGAGTACCTGGTGGATTGAAACCTCTGACCTTTCCGTTAATAACACAACACATAGCACCATTAGTGAGCTTAAATGTACTGGAATTGGTGATTTTGAGTCTGACAATCATATGGTTTAATATGCCTTAAACTGGTTTAATATGCCCTAAACCATAAGTTGAAGAGGAATGGCTTTACATTCATCAGCAAGATCTATTTTGAAGTACAAGGCTGTCTGTGACAAGATAGTATTGTATGCCTACAAAAAAGATTCATTACCACTATTATCCAAACGTATGCACCAACCAATAAAGCCAGTGATAATGAAATTGAAGAGTTGTATCAATTAGTTCAGTCTGAAATTAATCAGATATGCAATCAAAATGTGATTATAATTACTCGTGATTGGAATGTGAAGATTGGAAACAAAGAGGAAGGATCAATAGTAGGAAAACACAGGCTTGGTGAAGAAATGAGGCTGGATATTTTGTTAGAATTTTGTAAGACCAATGAGTTATTCATTGCAAATATCTTTTTCAACAATATACAATATGACTAAATACATGGAACTCACCGGATGGAATATGCAGAAATAAAATTGACTGCATCTGTGGAAGGAGACAGTGGAGAAGCTACTCATCACCAGCCAAAACAAGGCTAGGGCAGACTGTGGATCAAATTACCAAGTGCTCATATTCAAATTCAGTCTGAAGCTGAAGAAAATTAAAACAAGTTCACGAGAGTCAAAATATGACCTTGAATATACCTCACCTGAATTTAGAGATAATTTCAAGAGCAGATTTGGTGCATCAGACACTAGTGACTGAAGACCGGAAGAGTTTTGAAACTTCAATAATATCCTACAGAAAGAAATAAAAATCTGATTAAGAAGATAAGAAAGAAAGAAAAGACCAAAATGGATGTCAGAAAAGACTCTGAAACTTAATCTCCAGCATACAAAAGTTTAACAAATGCAAGAAACTAGGGGATAAGAGAGTTGAACAGAAAATTTCAAGGTGAAACTTGAGAAGACAAAGTCAATTACTTAAATGAAATGTGCAAAGACCTGGAGTGAGAAAACAAAAACGGAAGAACACGCTCAACATTTCTGAAGCTGAAAGAACTAAAGAAAGATTTAAGCCTTGACTTGAAAATTTGAAGGATTCTATGGGCAAATATTGAATGATGCAGAAAGTATCAAAAGAAAATAGAAGGAATACACAGAGACACTACCAAAAAGACATGGTCAACATTCAACCATTTGAAGACGTAACATATGATCAAGAGCCAATGGTACTAAAAGAAGAATTCCAAGTTACCTTGAAGTCACTGGCAAAGAGCAAGGTTCCTGGAATTGATGGAATACAAATTGAAATCTTTCAACAAATGGATACAGCACTCAGGCACTCACTCATATGGGCCAAGGAATTTGAAAGATAGCAACCTGGTCAACTGTTTGAAAGAGATCCATATTTGTGCTTATTCCAAAGAGAACTGACCCAATGGAATGCAGAAATCATTGCCTAATGTCATTAATATCACATGCAAACAACATTTTGCTCAATAATTTAAAAATGGTTGCAACAGTAGTCAACAGAGAGCAGCGAGAAGTTCAAGCTATATTCACATGAGGACATAAAACAAGGGATATTATTGCTGATGACAGATGGATCTTGAATAAAAGCAGAGGATATTAAAAAGTTGTTTATCTGTGCTTTATTGACTATGAAAATGCTTTTGAGTGTGTAGATCATTACAAGCTATGGATAGCGTTGTGAAGAATAAGTTTTCCAACACACTTAATTTTGCTCTTGAGGAACCTGTACATAGACCAAGAGGCAGTCATTTGAACAGAACAAGAGCACACTGAAAGGTTTAAAATCAGGAAAGGTGTAGACCAGGCTGTGTTCTTTTGCCATACTTATTCAATCTGTATGCTGAGCAAATAGTCTGAGAAACTGGATTATATGAAGAAGAACATGGCATGAGAATTTGAGGAAGCCTCATTAACAACCTGCAAGATGATACAACCTTACTTGCTATAAGTGAACAGGACCTAAAATACTAACTGAGGAAAATCAAAGACTGTAGACTTTAGTATGAAGTGCACATCCGTGTAAAGAGAACAAAAATCCTCACCACTGGACCAATAAATAACATCATGATAAATGGAGAAAATAATTAAGTTGTTGAAGACTTCATTTTGCTTGGATTCACTATCAACACTCATGGAAACCTCAGTCAAGAACTTAAATGACATATTACATTAGGCAAATTTGTTACACCAGACCTCTTTTAAAGTATTCTAAAGCAACGATATCAGTTTGAGGACTAAGGTGTGCCTAACCCAAGCCATGGTATGTTCAATAGGCTCATACGCATGTGAACATTAGACAATGAATAAAGAAGATCTTTGAAGAATTGATGCATTTGAATTATGTGTTGAGAAGAATATTAAAAGTACTATGGACTTCCAGAAAGACAAATTTGTGTTAGAACAAGTGCAAGCAGAATGCACCTTAGAATCCAGGATGGCAAGACTTCATGTCTCCTGCTTCAGACATGTAACCAGGAGGGACCTGCCTCTAGAGAAGGATATTGTGCTTGGTAAAGTGGAGGATCAGCAAAAAGAGGAAGACTCTGACCTCATTGGATGTCACAGGAGCAGCAACAATGTGCTCAAGCATAACAAGCATTGTGAGGATGGCAAAGTACTGGGCGGTATTTTGTGCTGTTGTGCATATGGTTGCTATGTTTTCTATGTTGTTGTTATTGTTAGGTGCCATAGAGTCAGCACTGACTCATAGTGACCCTATGTACAACAGAACGAAACACTGCCTGGTCCTGTACCGACCTTACAATGCTTGCTAAGTTTGAAATTCATTTCATTGGGTGTCTTCCTCTTTCTCTCTGACCAACCACTTTACCAAACATGGTCTCCTTCCCTAGGGATTGTTCCCTCCTGACAATATGTCCAAAGTATGAGAGACAAAGTCTGGCCAATCATCTTCCAAAAGAGATTTGTTTGTTCTTCTGGCTGTCCAAGGTACTTTTAATATTCTCCTCCAACACCATAACTCAAATGCATCAACTCTTCCCATGCATATGAGGTTATTTAAAATACCATGGCACACGTTAGTCATCAAACTGACATCTTTGCTCTTCAACAGTTTAAAGAGGTCTTGTACAGCAGATTTTCCTAATGAAATAAGTTATTTAATTTTTTGACTGATACTTCCATGAGTGTTGATGGTTGATCTGAACAAAATGAAGTCTTTGAAAACTTTAATATTTTCTCCATGTATATGGATGTTATTTATCTGTCTAGAGGTTGATATGAGTTGGAACCAACTTGGCGGACCAACAACAAGAACAACAAATTAAAAAGATCTGCATTAAGCCTTGCATTCTTTCCAAGAATTATCCGTATGAGATCAAGTTGACAATAGCAAGTTGAATAGATATATGCAAAACTTAAGGGGCCAGTAATTTTGTGTAATAATGGCTTAATTGTTCTGATAGAATTGATAGATAAGTGGTACAACTTGACAAATGTAAACAACATTTCTGAATTGTACATGTCAAAATTGTTCAAGGAGTGTATGCTCTTTTCTGTATATTTTCACCAGAATAAATAGACACAAATGAGTGTCAGAAAGGCTAAGAAACTGACCTGAAGTCATACAGCTAATAATTGGTGGAGACAGTGCTGTCTGAATATGAAACTAGTCATCTTCCTGCCATATCCTGCTGCCTTTTTTGCTAACCCCTGAATTAGGCAAAGTTCCTGGCAACTTCCTTAGTGTAATTTTCCAAGTATCAGAAAGGTCTATTTGATCCTATCTAATTCTCCACATATCTCCTCATCTCATGGAAGCTTAAAATGCTACATTTGGGGAGTTAATAATCTTCTAGGAGAAGAGTCTTGATGGCAGTGATTAAACATTTGACTTCTAACCAAAATGTCAGTGGTTTAAACCTACCAGTTTATCTGAATATAGGCACACAATTTTAGTTTATTTTTCCTCCATCTTTAATTACATATTAAAATCATGAGCTTTCCCAACATTCTTTTTTTAGGTATTATCTCCTCATGCTTGAAATTGTTTAATCTGTTTTCAATTCCCATTCCAAACACCTCCATCTTCTTTCATCTCCTATCATGCCATCATTGTGTTTTTGGTCCCTTTTGTAATTGTTTTAGTTAATCCTCATGCAACATAATCTAAATGCATCTAGAAGATACTGGAGTGATGTAGTTTATAGCATGAGAATACTTCAAGTAACATGCCAGTGTCCTGGGAAGGAGGTTTGCTTGCATTCAAGAGTGAAGAGCATAAACATATATGAGGGGACCTCTTTTTAGTAAGCTGATTTTTCCCTGGTATCTTTCAATATTCCCCTCATTTTGTTTGTTCCTCTAGCTTTTGGGTTTTTTTTAAAAAAAATTTATACTAAAATATTGTGAATTTTTTCAGTTACTAAATGCTAATGAAATGTGAACTGATTTCCCTTATAAAAAACAAATGAGGAAGTTGAAATAAAATCTTAGGAAACTGATTTATTGGAAAGAGATATTGTAAAGCTGGCATTGCAACAAAACTTTCAGGAATAATATGTAAGGAACTTTAGTGCTCGCTTCGGCAGCACATATACTAAAATTGGAACGATACAGAGAAGATTAGCATGGTCCCTGCGCAAGGATGACATGCAAATTCGTGAAGCGTTATGTATTTTTTCTTTGGTTGGTTGATGATGCATGGAAGGGATTGTAACCATGGCAATGAAATGATATCCGATAGGATAAATGTAAAACTAATGTTCTCCCATGTAAACTATCACATAAGTCACAATAAAACATAAAAATGTAAGGAACTTTAATAACCTAATGTGGAGTTCTGATGGTGATATGCTGCGTACAGTCAGCTCCAACTCATAGTGGTTCTGAATCATAGCGACCCTATATAGGGTTTACGCAGCTGTAAATATTTACAGGAGCAGAAAGCCTCATTTTTCTCACATAAAGCATCTGGTAGATTCAAACTGTTGAGCTTGCTGTTAGCAGCCCAGTTTGTGATCCAGAAAGCTATCAGAGCTCCTTTATATAGAATAAAACAAAAAAAATGAAATTATAAAGAGAATTACTCATGCCAAACATTCACATTCGTATTTATAGTCATAATGAGTTTAGAATGGAAAAATATTAGAGGTGTAGATTGTTACTGTTACTGCTAGGTGCGGTCAAGTTGGTTCTGACTGATAGGCAGCTTACGTACAACAGAATGAACCACAGCCCGATCCTGTATCATTCTCACTGTATCATTATCATTGTCCTGTATCCTGTATCATTAAACTCGGGCACATTGCTGCTACCACTATTCCAATCCATCTCATTTGGGGTCTTCCACATTTTTGCTGACCTTCCACTTTGACTAGCATGATGTTCTTCTCCAGAGAATAGTCACTCCTCACAATATGTCCAAGATATGAGAGACAAAGTCTTAACATCCTGAATTTGATAGTCTTTCCCTGGCCTTGTTTTGGCCATCTTTCCACAGGTGTAGTCAATTTTATTTCTGTGTTTTCCGTATGGTGAGGTCCATGTGTATATTTGTCTTTTATGTTCTTTAAAAGGCATTTGTAATGAAGAATTCATTGGTCTTGCAAAATTCTATCATGTGATCTCCAGCATCGTTTCTATCACCAACGCCATATTTTCGAACTAATGATTCTTCCTCTTTGTTTCCAACCTTTGCATTCCAGTTTCCAGTAATAATCAATATATTTTGATTCCACATTTGATCAATTTCAGGCTGAATTGTTGTTGTTAGGTGCCATCGAGTTGGCACTGACTCATAGTGACCTTATGCACAGCAGAATGAAACAATGTCCGATCCTGGGCCAACCTCACTACTGTTGCCACACTTGAGTCCATCGATGCTGCCACCTGGCCAATCCATCTC
>NW_006408700.1:1175226-1185633 GCF_000296735.1 Chrysochloris asiatica
GCTGGAGAGCAAGTTTCAGGCTGAATAAGTTGACTGAATTCTTAATTTCATCATCATTGGCTTATGTAGTTGGTGCATAAATTTGAATAATGGTGGCATTAACTCATTTTCTTTGTATACCATAGATATTTTCCTATCACAGACAGCACTGATCTTGATATGTTCTTTCTGATGATGAATTCAATGCCATTTCTCTTAAATTAGTCATCGTTGGCATAGTAAACCATGTGGTTGTCAGATTCAAAGTGGCCAATACCAGTCCATTTCAGCTCACTAATGCCTGGTAGTATATCGATGCTTATGCATTCCATTTTATTTTTGACAATTTCCAATTTTCCTAGATTCATTCCTTGTACATTCCATGCTCTGATTATTAATGGACTCTGAAGCTGTTTCTCTTCATTTTGAGTTTTGTCCTGTCTGAAAATGAAGGTCTTGAGGGCTTTACTTCATTCGTATCATCATGGCACATTCTATTTTGAGGAGGCAACTCTTCCCCCATCATAATTTGAGTGCCTTATAACCTGAGGGGCTCATCTTCCAGCACTATATCTGACACTATTCTGGTGCCCTTCGCCATGTTTCAATATTCCATATGCTAGTGCTGGCATTGTTCCATTGCTATTCATAAGGTTTTCAGTGACTAAATATTCGGATGTAGTCTATCTCTCCTTTCTAGTCGGTCTTCATTGGGAAGCTTATTTGAAACATGTCCACCATGGGTGACCCTACTGGTATTTAAAATACTAATGGCTTAGCTTCCAGCTTCCAGAATCACAACAACACACATAACGTATAAGATACCATAGAAGGACATACTGACAAATGAGTGGTGGTATACCTATCTATATCTATATCTATCTATCTATCTATCTATCTATCTATCTATCTATTGTCAAGTGCCGTCAAGTCAGTGCTAACTCTTAATGACCCTGTATAGGTTTTCCAAGGAGTGGTTGGTGAACTTGAACCTCCTGTTGTGCAGTTCAAACTGACCTTGCAGTCTAACACATTAACCCGCAGCACCACACCAAGACTCCTAGGTGTAAATGTTGTTATTGCTAAGTACCGTCGAGTCAATTATGACCCATAGCAACCCTGTATAGGGTTTCCCAGGAGCAGCTGGTGAGCTTGAACCACTGAAATTGCAGTTCAAACGACTTTGCAGTCTGAAGCATTATACCACAGTGCCACACCAGGACTCCTAGGTGTATATAGCTATATCTATATATGTGTATATGCATATATATCCTATATGTTGTTGTTGTTAAGTGACTTAGAGTTGATTCTGAACCATAGCAACCCTGTGTAGGGTTTCCAAGGAGCAGCTGGTAAGCTTGAACCACTGACCTTGCAGTTCAAATGACTTTGTAGTTTGACACATTAGCCCACAGCACCATATATATATAAACATACATATATGCATATAACTTTTTTAAAGATGTAAAAAAAGCTAATACAAGTGAGTTTTCAATAGCTGAGAGATAAATAATTATGCCAATACAACGATATTCTTCAATATCCTTCTATGTAGTAATGAAATAATGAGAGATCTTTAAAAGATCCATTGTTGTCATTGTTACGTGCTGTCAAGTTGGTTCCACTCATAGCAACCCTGTATAAGGTTTCTGTGGAGCAACTGGTGAGTTTGAACCAAGGGACTCATGTTGTTGTTGTTGTTAAGTGCCGTCGAGTCAGTTCCGACCCATAGCGACCCTGTACAGGGTTTCCGAGGGTGTAAATCCTTACGGGAGTAGAAAGCCTCATCTTTCTCCCGCAAGGACTCATAGTAATATAAATATGAATGATATAGTGAGGTAGCCTTAGATGCATTTGTTCCAGTTTTAAAGTAGTTTTAAAGGTGCTATTTTAAATCTCCATAGGAATCCTGTGAAATTTACAGCATGTAGTGATGTTCTAAGTAGCATAATCTACTAAAATATTAGGAAATAGACCACAGCTAGCACATTCTAATGCTAAGGCATGTGTTCTTTCCATTGCTTTGAAAAATGTTCTCCACTGCTAACATTAGAAACAGATGAGGTCTAACCTCCAGAATATGGTCTGGCAATGGAAGTTATTTAAATGTAGATTTTGTCATCGTATAGCATTGCAGCATTTGAAATTACTGAAATAGCTGACAACAATTTTTTGGATTCAAATGTTTGTCTTAATCAGTGAAGAGATCAAATTAAATGTCAATGCACAACATGCTAAATCCCTAACATCCTCACTAATTAAATACGTATTTTTCAGATTCCTTCTCTATTTGTTGTTGTTGTTAAGTGCTGTCTAGTCAGTTCTGGTTCATAGTGGGCCTGTATAGGGTTTCCGAGGAGTGGCTAGTGAGCTTGAACTGATGACCTTGCAGTTCAAACCGACCTTGCAGTCCAGCACATTCACCTGCAGCGCCACACCTAAATAAAAGGCATCAAACTTAGTAAAACTCACCTATTTTAATCCAGTATAATGAAAATGAAAATTTAATGTGCAAAAGAAATTTGGAATAAAATTAATCAAATTAAGGAATTAATATTTAAAAAAAAATTGTTACTCATTCAAAGAATAACAGTGAATGCTAATTAGAAGGAGATTCTGATCAATTCATCACACATTGAATTAGTTTTTGGAGAATAAGCAAAATGAGAAAAGTCTAAGAGATAATAATTTTTTTTTAATCAACTATGGAAGCTACACAAATGAGTTGAAGAATGGAATATTCCTGTTGGAATACTAATGGAAACATTGCTGTTACTAATGTTGAATATCGTCATCAAGTCAGATTCAACTCATAGGTATCCTACATAGAATTTCCAAGGAGCAGCTGCTGGGTTTAAAGCACAGACTTTGTGGTTAGCAAGTCTAGTGCTTACCTTTTAGCACTCCATCAGGATTCCAAAGGAAAATTAAGAATAAACTAAAATATTGACGATAGCTCTCACTGGGAGGATGACTCTTTGGTTCCCCTTCTCTCTACTTTATTTATATGCTATACTTTCTTTGTTTTTAGTGAGATATTCATATTTTCCTTGACTCACATGTTGCTTTCTTTGTAGATATGATATCATGAATCTACAGTACACTGAAGCTAATCGCTATGACTATGTACATGTTGGAACCTGGCATGAAGGGGTGCTGAACATTGATGATTACAAAATCCAGATGAACAAGAGTGGAATGGTACGATCTGTGTGCAGTGAGCCTTGCTTAAAGGGTCAGATTAAGGTAAGCCCGAAATGCATTATTGGATGGATTTTATTGCCTGGGCATAAGTAAAGGAAAACACAGACATGGTTCTTGAATTAGACTGCCCAGAAAGGGTGTGCCAAGCTTCCTGTTTTCCCCTTGGATTAACTAAAACTGAGAAGACAATGGAAATGGAACATACATACCATTTGATTATTTAGACTAGCCTTTATGCACATTGCAGTGATGTGCTGGGATCTTAAACACTATATAGAAAGTAAGGGGGTGAGCAATTAAATTAAGAAATGAACCAAGAAAATATTGAACACAAAACCAACAGTACACTTCAGTCATAATTATTGTCATTATTAAAGAAAGCAACGCTAAATAAACTTATAGCTAAAATAAGAGAAGTTGAAATGAGGTAACACAGTCCTTTGATCTTACTGAAACTAGTCTTTTTTAACAAAGAGATTGTCTCCACTTTCTAATCACTCTTAGGGTGGGACACGTGAGTAACCATGGAAATGCTGCATAGATGACTCTTGAGTAGACATCACAGAGTAAGCTTTGGCTTCACATTCTAGAGAGGATCTCTGTAAAGAAGATAGCCTCTTCTGTATCTTGTACTATTTAAAAGCAAACTGGGTGATGCACTAGGAAATGGAGTGTAGGGGCGGGACTGTGAACTGGCAGGGTATTGATTAGATGACCTAATAAGTCTTTCTCATCTCTAATTTTCTGTGACTCATTTCTTGGCTGTCACGTAAATGTCACGCAGCACAGCTGGAGCTGAAGTGATTGGTGTGACGCTCCTGACCTCTCACTAGGCTGTTGACTGCTAGACCATTCTCAGGAGCTGTGCAGCCACTCAGGCAGGATTTGTTGTTATTAAGTGCTGGCGAGCTGATTCTGATTCATAGTGACCCTGTATATGGTTTCTGAGGAGCAGCTGGTGAGTTTGAACCATGGACTTTGCCGTTCAAGTGACCTTGTAGTCCAGTGCTTATCCTACAGCATCATACTAGTACTTCATACGTTATCGAGAGGGAAATGGATTTCAGTCATACTATAAAAACCAATGAAATTTTTCAACTAATGAAAAATGTCCATGAACTTTTTGAAGCCCCTCATATGTTCGTGTATGTATGTGTATTTACCACAATAAAAGGGGTAAAAAGTTAGGTAGAGGGTATAGAACCTGCAACATGTTTGTCAATTGAGAAATGTAGTCAGGCTAGAATCAAACTCTCACTGATGCCTGCTACTTTAAGAAGTGAAAGAAATGTCTGAGACCGCACTATGTTTTAAAGTCTCCTGCTTTCTCTGCAGAAGTCATATTAAAATACTTGACAGTTGTCAGAATGGAGTCCATCATCGTCTTGCTCTGACAGGGTGCCTGCAGCCTCCTGCATGGCCAGAGGTAATCCTGACGTTGTTGGATTATGGGAAGTTCTAGGGTGAAGAGTCCCAGGTGACTGGGGCAGTGTGAACCAGTCAGGAGACTTGGCAACACCTCTGTTTCCAATCAGTGTGCAAGTATTTCAATATGATAAGAACTGCTCTTGCTGGACTAGAGTGTATGGGATATCTGGCAGCCCTCCTTCTCTCTGTGAACCCACTTTGATTCTTTTCCAGATAAAATTCATTCCTCTGAGGTGTCTGGTGGTATGTAGGAGTGTGTTCTCTGAGTTTCAGAGGTCTCGAACTTCTTGACTGTTGTCAGACCAATGGAATTCTGGGTCCTCCAACTTTTCTAGATAGTAGGAAAAACCTGGACATCTGATGCCTGAAGTCTTACAACCAAGAGGACCCACAAAGTCTAGGATCAGGTTCTTTGCTTTAACTTAGGCCTCCTTCCAGTGTGGCTGGTAACACTGAGTCTAGAGTGTTGACCACCACCATGAGCAGTTTATGGAGCTACAAAGTCTGTTTTCTTAAGAATATAGGAGGAAAGAAACTGCTCTAAAGATTCACTGCTCATCTCCCTCTCCCAGTCCCTCTAGTTATTCTGAGTGCAGACAATTATGACTGGGTGCCCTGCTGGATGCCCCCTTACCTTCTGTACTTCCATTTGCACATTCAAGAAGTAATGCATTTCACCCTCCCCCCCCAAAGTTCAGAGGAAGCAACTACTGTCTACATATGTCGCTATGCCTAGCTATTGAAGCATTTCTGCCATCGTGTCTGCTGTGCCCCGGTGGTGTCACTGAAGGAGGTCCCAGAAATCATTGCTGAGCTATTACAGGGCACTTACTATAAATGCAAGTCTCTTGGGGGCCAATTTTAGAAATGTTGTGTACCTTGCTGGAAGAAAATATGCCTGTTTTTCACAGCACCTGAAGTGGAATTTGAGAGTGGGTGGTGTTTGTTTGTTGCCATAAGCACCCTGGGAAACAAATGAGATCCAAATCCCATTTTCCAAATAGTAGCACTTTCATTCTTACACCACTAATTTCCCACCTACCAGGCCCAGGATGCATAGAGCCAGATTCCAGTAGCCACAAAAAGCTGAGAGAAGCAACTTTTAAGTACATATTCTTGTTGTTGTTGTTGTTGAGTGCTGTTGAGTCTGTTCCGACCCATAACCACCCTGTCTAGGGATTCCAAGGAGTGACTGGTGAACTTGAATGGCCACCCTTGCTGTTCAAACTGACTGCAATCAAGCGCATTAACCCATGGTACCGCACCAGGACTCCAAGTCCATGCAGGACACACAACTTTATTAACTGGGAACCCTATCATTTAAGACCAATCTATTCATTTCTAATATCAATTACTACTTAAAATTATAAAATTGTAATTTGACTATTTTTCTGATATCCATAGAACTTATTTGTGGGAATTTTCTTTGAAGTAATTAAAAGCCCAGTTTTCTTATGCTATTAAATTTTAGAAATATAAATATGTGTTGTTGTTAAGTGCCATCGACTTGGTGCTGATTCATTACAACCCTGTATAGGCTTTCCAAGGAGAAGCTGATGAGTTTGAATTGCCAACCTTGAGGCTAGCAGTTTAGTGTTTATCCCACAGCACCACACCAGGACCTTACGATATGGTATGAGACACAAATTGAATTCAGTCATACCATAAACAAAAGTTAATAAAGGTTAACTTATTATTGTGGTGATTTCAGTCCTACCATAAACATAAGTTAATGGAACCTAACTTATTATTGTGATCTAGTCAGAAAAAAGAGGTAATGGCAGGTAGAGCAATAGAGGAAACTTAAGATGAGAAACTCGTTTAGAGGTGAAGAAGTGCTCATGGGTCTGTGGTTAAAGAAATTTGGCTGCTAACCCAAAGCTCAGTGTTTGGAATCAGCAGCCTCTCCATGGGAGAAAGATGTGGTGGTCTGCTCTTGTAAAGATTTACAGTCTTGGGAACACTACAGAAGAATTCTATCCTGACCTATGGGGTCACCATCTATCAGTTGGCAGAAGTGAGCTTGGTTTGGAGAGATTTACAGAGATGAAAGGGAACTGAGGCTGTCTCAGTTAGAGTTCTCTGAAGACACAGAACCAGCAAGATATGTAGATATATATGACAAAGATAGTTTGTTTTTTAAGGAATTTGTTATTGTTAAGTGCCGTGGAGTTGGTTCTGACTCATAATGACCCTGTATAGGGTTTCCAAGACTTTAATTCTTAGCAGGAGCAGAAAGCTTCATTCTCCCATGAAGTGGCTGGTGGGCTGGAATTGTGGTCCTTGTGATTCACAGTCCAGTGCTTATTATAGAGAGTCACCGCACTCTTAAGGGACTTGTTGTTGTTGTTAAGTGCCATTGAGTTGGTTCCGACCCATAGCGACCCTGTACAGGGTTTCTGAGGGTGTAAATCCTTATGGGAGTAGAAAGCCTCATCTTTCTCCCGCTGAGCGGCTGGAGTTTCGAACTGCTGACCTTAAGGTTTGCAGCCCGATTCGTAACCACTACGCTACCAGAGCTCCTTAAGGGACTAGATAATGTAATTATGGTGCTGGCAAGTCCAAAATCTGTAGGTCAGGCTACAGGTGGGAGATTTTTGTAGTCTTCTGTATAAAATTCGGTAGGTCAGGTGATGGCAAGAGTAGAAAAGCTGTATAAATATGTCTATTTATAGTTAGAAGGCAGAATACACCTTAGGGAAAACTCTGGTTTTGCTCTTAAGGCCTTCGGCTGATTATATGAGGTCCACCTACATCATAGAGGATAATTTGCTTTATCTAAGGCCAACTGATTTAATTACATATAACTACTTGTACTTCATAACAATCCATAAACTAGTATTTGATCAAACTGGGCACTATAACCTAACCCAGTTGACACATAAATTAACCATCAAAGGGTATACAGGGGCCCAAAAATGAATAACAACAGGACTACAGTTCTGTTCCACTCTCCACCATACCCCCAAATTAGAAGGAAACAGGAAGGAGTCCAGAGCCAGAGTTGCTCAGTGACAACGGTCCCCTTGGAGAGAAAGGGACCATCTGGGCCATGAAGAGAAGAGCTCTCCAGATGTCAAGACAAGTGCATCAGCAGGAATCTATACCTGCCTCAGGACTGGAGGGGTGCTAGGAAGTCATGCTACTACCAGAGATGCCACCTGAAGTAGAGAGAGGGATGTCCTGATTTTTCCCTTCGCCTTCTCGTAAGTCTCCCATTACACCTTTCCATTGGTCAAACCTACCCAAAGGCCAGTTGGCAAGCCCGTCTAGAAAATGTAGTTCACAGTTATCTTAGCTCAGGTCCCATTGAACCTTAAAACCAAGCAAGACTTAAGTGCTAATGCATTATTGGAGCGTCCAATCTCAGAGAAGCGAGAGTGAAGGGGGAAGGGAATTAAGACAGGAAGGAGGGGGACATAAAATACAGAGTGATATACTTTTGAGCAGATCATAGCATAACAGAGCAGTACTCTTCGTTCATCCTCGTGGAGACCTCTGAACAGGCTATTCAGAAAAATCAAACCTCAGAGTGCTTATTGTAGGGAGGAGGGGAGAGGAAAGTATGTGTTTATGCCATTTGATTTTCTGTCCATAGGTCCTCAACTCCCATACAATAGTTGTGTTTTGTCAGCTGGACCATTTAAAAAGCTAAGAGGAATGCCAGTGTCCACATTCTGTTAAGTAGCCCTTCAGATTCTGGAAGCAGTGGGAGGAGTGGAACCTCCATCAGACCCCTGAGTCTGGTTAGACTGCTGCTGTGCTAGGTCCCATGGAGGCCAGGCTAGATCCTAGTGTCGGCTTTAAGAGAGGGAAGAATAGCTGGAGCTGTCCATAGATGAGCAAAGGTAATGGAGATTGTGATGTCCAGGACATCAATCCAGAACTCTACAAGAAAAAATAGGCAAGTACCCAAGAGACAGGTGAGGTCAAGAGAAGCTGAGGCACCACACAAATGGAGACAATAGATCTGCAAGCAAAGAGGCACAAAGTTGACACATGTATTATTCTCCCACACAGAATCCACTGTAATCTTCCTTGTGCCATGAAGGATGGGGAAGAGGTGAGAAGTGGTGGAAAGGCAAAGGAAGGGGAAAATGAGAGGAAGCAGAAAGGAGAGAATAGAGATCGGTGTTTAAAATTTGTCAAGCATATCATTGTGCATATGTATCATTTCAATTACTGCCTAAAACAATCCTTTAAAAGTAGATTTTATTGTCCTCATTTTGTACAGAGGAGATGGGGGCCTACAGGCATTGAGTCACTTGGCCAATAGCTCTCACAGCTTTCACAAGTGCCAAAGCTGGGCTTGGAGCATACCTAAAGCTCTTATCACTCCTTTGCCAGATGGTGTTCACCTATCTTTCATGATATCAGCCATCATATTTCCCACAAAGGCCAATTTCAATGTTCAACTTTATATTCGCCGTAATTCACAATTATAAATTGAGATCTGAGGAAACAGAATGTAGGATTCAGGAAAGAGTATTTGTGACAGAGGTAGGGAAAGTTTGATGGAGACAGAAAAACGGGCAGAGAAGCTGAGAAAAAGGACCCAGCCTATGACTTTCACTGGCCTCCTAGTCTGTCTCTTTCTCTCTCTGCTTCCTGCCTTCTTTCTTCTCTTATTTTCTTCTCCCCGAAGTTCTTCTTTTGATTCTTTTCTTCAAGATGGTGATTTTGGGTTGGGAGGCTTAACAGGGAGAGTGAAGATGATTACTGCTTCCTCCTATACTCACCCAGACAATAAGGAGAGAATTTTGGAGAAGTTAGGTAAACTTGGCACGTGACATAAATGCTTCCTCATTTGCCCGCAGTAAAATATATCTTATACATGTATAAAAAGGTTCCTGGATGGCACCAGCAGTTTTTGATTGGCTTCTAAAAGTGGGTGGTTGTACCTCACCTAGTGGCATTGTAAAACACCTGAAGTCTGCTTCTGTCAAGATTATAGCCAAGGATTCCCTATGGACCAGTTCTCCTCTGTAACACATGGGGTCACCATGAATTGGAATCAGCTCAACAAGAGAGGCTTTGATTTAGTTTAAGTATATATATAGAGAGAAGGAACTGTGGTAGCATAGTGGTTATGAATCGGACTGCGAACCACAAGGTCAGAAGTTCGAAACTACCAGCTGATCCATGGGAGAAAGATGAGGCTTTCTGCTCCCGTAAAGATTTACAGCCTCGAAAATCCTGTACAGGGTCGCTATGAGTCAGAACTGACTCCACGGCACATAACAACAACAACAACATAGAAAAGCCCACGCTATACATATTTAACAAACTACAAAGTTTAAAATTCAGTTAACTATTTTTGACTCTTTAGATTGTTGTTGTTTGTTGTGAAGTTCCATCAAGTCATTTGAGATCCATAACTACCCTGTATTGGGTTTTCGAGGAGCAGCTGGTAAGCTTGAACCTCTGACCTTTCAATTCAAAGATTCAAATTGACTTTGTAGTCCAGCACATTAACCCACAGCGTCACACCAGAACTAATTAGATAGCACTGATTTAATCCTATTTGTTGACATTTGTTGTTGGGCAGATGAAGGTTGAATTTCAAAGGCATTACAACTGTGGACCTATTTTAAACTTGTTGCTGTTGTCACTACTGTTGAGTCAATTCCAACTCATAGCAACCCTGTAAAGGGTTGACTGGTGGGTTTGTACCAACAGTCTTGTGGTTAGCAGTCCAGTGCTTATCCAACAGCATCACACCAGGACTATTAGTCTCTTCCGAATTGCTAGTCACTGAAAACTCTATGCATAGCAGAGAAACATTGTCAGATATCG
>NW_006408700.1:1188503-1191062 GCF_000296735.1 Chrysochloris asiatica
CAGGATCGAGCATTGTTTCGTTCTGCTGTGCATGGGGTCGCTATGAGTCGGTTCCGACTCGATGGCACCTGACAACAACAACAACAACAACATCACTATGATCTTCTTACTCCGGTGAGATGGGCAAAAAACCCAAAGCATGAATTTATTGAGTATCTAAGTACATAGAACCTTATCATTTTCATTATGACCTTGTTGTTGCCTTGCAGTGCCATCGAGTCATTCCAACTCAAAGCAGCCCTGCATAGTTTCAGAGGAATTTGTCTCTGAGTTCTCCTGTTGAGTATAGCTATTTGAGAGGAATTTAGAGAAAACTTATCATTTCTAATGATATCCTTCTGTTTAAACAATACAATTGCTACTATTTTATTTTTACATTGGTATTATCACCTTATAACACCAGCCACTGGAAAAGGTAGCCATGTTGTTTGGATCATGTGTACTCAAGAATCTTTAGATACTAAGGGTTTAAGTTTTAAGAATGTCTCTCATTTTTAGCCCAGTTAGCTCATCCATGTAATGTCTCCTATTGAATTATTTTCTCTTCTATAGCTTCTTCAGGTTAACATCATTTTGTTCTAACATTGCATATTTTCCTGCTCTTGAAAGAGCTTTATGTTTAATATCTTATTTGACCCAACTTCAGCATTATTTTGTAAAGGGTGCTATCTATCTGGCATACTGAAATACCCATTCTTTACCCAAACTGTCAAGCAGTGAGCACCACAAATACATTTCCTAATGACAGATAAAGATATGTGACAAGGACAAATTGTATGGCAAGCAGAGGCATTGAGATTAAACGGGCACTATCTCATGACACCAAGGAGCTCTGTTAGCGTAGTGGTTACGAATCAGGCTGCTCATCTCATGGTCAGCAGTTCGAAACTACCAGCTGTTCTGTGGGAGAAAGATTAGGCTTTCTGCTCCCGTAAAGACGTGCAACCTCAGAAACCCTATGCAGGGTCGCTATGAGTCAGAACCAACTCCACGGCACATAACAACAACAACATCTCATGACACCAGTCACTGGAAAAGTATATCATGTTTGGTAAGGTGGAGGGTCAGAGGGAAACAGGAAGACCCCCTCAACGAGATGGATTGGCCAAGTGGCAGCATCAATGGAATCAAACGTGGCAACAGTAGTGAGGTTGGCCCAGGATCAGGCAGTGTTTTGTTCTTCTGTGCATAAGGTTGTTATGGGTCTGTACCGACTTGATGGCACCTAACAACAACAACAACATCTTACCAAGGGGTTGTTCTTGATATTGCATTTCTGCATACCTTTGGTTACTTTATATCTTAACAACAAACTGTCTGATGCTTCCATCAATATAAAATGGGTGGGACTGTATTATATGTTTTAAAGACTACCTAGTTTATCTCACACAGTAAAATGTTTCATATTTCGTACATTATTGAACATATGCTTTTCTTTCTCCAGTATATTGAAGTATAATATTAACAGAAATGTTATGATCTGGATAGGGACATTCTGATTTTTTCTCCATTTTCATCTTTGCAACTGGATTTCATATAGCCAGAACACACTTATTTCCTGTAACTATTTCTGTATAAAGAAAACAGATCAAACCCACCAAACCCACTACCACTGTATTCCTATCTACTGATTCACTAAAACTGGGCCATGAGTATGAGTTCTGTTCCAGACTGAAGTGTGGCTGAAAGCCAGAGATTCAGGTTCGTCCAGTCTCTTTATGACATATTGTTGGTGGTGGTGGTAGGTGCCATCAAGTCGGTTTGGTACTGACTCATAGTGACCCTATGCACTACTCATTCAGTCCATATACCTACTTGTAGAACACTGCTGTAGCAAGGTTCTTCCAATTTCTTTTGGATCAGCAAGCTGAGGATTTTTAATAATTTTGAGTTTTGTTTTTCCCACATTACCTGGAAATTTCCATGTAATCCCTTTCAGAGAAGTAGTGGCAGTTGAACAGTATCAAATCGTTCTGGTCTCAGAGTCGTGGTGACTGATGTTCACCTGTTCCATGGATACAATGGATTAGTTGATTATCAGCATCTTCAACTTTCACCACTCTTCTTTCTCTTGCACATGGAGAGAACAACAGTTATACCTTAGTTGGCTGATCATGATCTTTCAAGATCCCAGTCTCTACTCAACAATGTCAGATGCTAAACATTGTCTTTGTTGACTGTGTTATGCCAATTGATCATGATCTTTCAAGATCCCAGTCCCTACTCAACAATGTCAGATGCTAAACATTGTCTTTGTTGACTCTATCACTTTAACATTTACACAAGTCCCTGTGTCTTCAACTGTCTTTTTCATTCTTCTGCCAACCATCCTATTATTGTATATTTCCCTCCCTGTCACCTAACCTACCAAGTGTCTACCATCTAGCCAGTGGTTTATGCTCCCTTTGTCTATCAGCCCTGGCAACCATAAGCAAATATTATTTTTAGCATGAAAACCTTTCCTTGAGTTTTTATAATAGTTGTTGTTGTTGTCAGGTGCCATCGAGTTGGAACCACTCATAGAGACCCCATGCACAGCAGAACGAAACAATGTCCGAT
>NW_006408700.1:1191162-1207980 GCF_000296735.1 Chrysochloris asiatica
GGTCTTCCTCTTTTTCTCTGACCCTCCACCTTATCCAGCATGACATCCTTCTCCAGCGACTGTTTCCTCCGGACAATATGTCCAAAGTATGAGAGATGAAGCTTAACCATCCTGGCCTCCAAGGAGCACTCTGGCTTCACTTCTTCCAAAACAGATCTGTTGGTTCTTTTGGCAGTCCATGGCACTTTATAATAGTAGTCTTATACAATATTTGTCCCTGTTGAGGTTTTTCAGAGATTCATCATTATTATACAGCATTGCAAAATATTCCCTGGTGTGTTGTATCAAAGACTTTTTATCTATTCTTCCACTGATGGGCATTTAGGCTTTCTCCATTTTTTGCTATTATGAATAGTGCTATAGTAAGCGTAAGTGTGCATGTATCTACTCGTGTGCCATGACTCTTATTTCTTGGGAACATATACCAAGTAGAGAACTTGCTGGATCATATGGCATTGCTGTTCCCAACATTTTAAGGAAGAGCCATACCATTTTCCACAGTGGCTGCACCATTTTATAGTCTACCAGCAGTGAAGGAGGCTCATAGTTTCTCCAAAACCTCATTAGCATTCATTGTTTCTATTTTTGTCTTTTTATTTGTTTGCTTGTTTTATTTTTAACTTTGCAATTTATGCTGGCATGAGATTATATCTAATTATTGTTTTAATTTGCATCTCTGTAATGGAGTAAAGTCCTGGTATGGATTCCTGGTGTGGTGCTGTGGGTTAATATGCTGAACCACAGGTCAGTTTGAGCTTCAAAGTTGGCAGTTCAATCTCACCAGCCGCTCCTTATAAACTCTATATAGGGTTACTATTGGTTGGAACTGCCTCTAAGGCACTTAATAACAAGAATGAAAAAAAAAAAATTAAAACACATTCTCAAAAGCAAATATATGACCTTGAACATATGCCACCTGAATTTAGAGATCATCTCAAGAATATATTTGATACATTAGACATTAATGCCCAAAGGCTAGAATAGTTGAGGGATGGCATCTAGAATATCATACAATAAGAAAGCAAAAGGTCATTAAGAAGACAAGAAAGAAGGAAAAGAACAAAATGGATGTCAGAAGAGACTCTGAAACTTGCTCTCCAAGTTTGTACAGCTGCAAAAGCAAATTGAAGTAATGAGGAGAGAAAATAGCTGAACAAAACTTTCAAAGGGCAGCTTGAGAAGACAAAGTCAAATATTATAATGAAATGTGCAAAGATCTGTAACTAAAAACACGAAAGGGAAGAATATGCTCAGCATTACTCAAGCTAAAATAATTGAAGAAAAAAATTCAAGCCTTAATTTGAAATTCTGAAGGTTTCTGAGGGCAAAATGTTGAATGATACAGAAAGCATCAAAAGAAGATGGAAGGAATATACAGTCACTGTACCAAAAAGAAATGGTGGATGTTCAAACATTTCAAAAAATAGTTTATGATAAAGAGCCAGTGGTACTGAACGGAGAACTTCAAGGTGCACTGAAGCTATTGGCAAAAGACAAAGGTTTGTGAACTGATGAAATACTAATGGAAATCATTCAATGAACTGATGCAGCACTGGAGACACCTGGCAAAATGTTTGGAAGATACCCATATGTGTGTCCATTCCAAAGACAGATTACACAATGAAATGTGGAAATCACTGGACAATATCCTAAATATCACATGCAAGTAAATTTTTTAAAAGATAATTCAAAAACACATGCAATAATAGCACATTGACAGGAAAATGCCAGAGATCAAGCCAGATTCAGATGAAGAGGTAGTAGAAAGAGGGATATCATTGCTGATGTCAGGTGAATCTTGGCTGAAAGTAGAGAATAAATGAGATTTATTAATGAGATTTATTCTCTGTCCTCATTGAAAATGGTGTATTAAGATCTCCTAAGGTCAGCAGTTCGAAACTATCAGTTGTTCTGCGGGAGACAGATGAGGCTTTCTGCTCCCATGAAGATTTATAGTCTTGGAAACCCTGTACAGGGTCGCTATGAGTTGGAACCGACTCCACGGCACATAACAACAACAACAACATTATTATAGAGTTTTCTATTTCTTCAATTTGCTCTGGTAGCATAGTGACTACGAATTGGGCTGCAAACCTTAAGGTCAGCAGTTCGAAACTACCAGGCGCTCCGCGGAAGAAAGATGATGTTTTCTGCTCTTGTAAAGATTTACAGCCTTAGAAACCCTGTACAGGGTCGCTATGGGTCAGAACTGACTCAACGGCACTTAACAACAACAACATTAGAAATTGATTTATGTATTTTAATGTTATTTCACGGAAAGCATAGATATTAATTATGGTTATGTGTTCTTGTTCAACTGAATCTTTAATTATAAGACAATGTCCTCGTTTTTCTCTTACATTTGTTTTTGCCTTGAAATCTGTTTTATTAGAAGTTAATATTGGCACTCCTGCTAATTTTTTATGGCCATTAGCTTGGTATACTTTTCCATCCTTTGATTTTTAGTCTTTTATGTGTGTGTGTGTGTGTGTGTGTGTATAGAGTATGTTACAATACCTTCGGGTTCTTCCCGCTCCCCTCCCTCCAACTCCATTTTGTCTGTTTCCCCGCCCTAAGCTACAAGGCGCGTAGTTTAAAGGACAACATGGCTTTTGACAGGCCAGAGCTAAATCACCCCAGCAATGACCACTCCCTTCCTGTTGAACCTATATAAATCCCCTCACTTGCCATTGACTCTCTCTTCCTTCTTTCTCTCCTCCCTTCTGTCTCTTGCCTTCTCGCTCTGGCAGAGATTACCTTCCTCACTCTGAATAAAAGTCTCTAGATGGGCCATTTGGAGTGAGGTGTGGTTGATGAGAGGCACCGGAGTTGTTGTTCCCCTTTCAGAGTATATTTCTTGTAGCCAACATACTGTAGAATCCTGTTTCCGTATCTATTCAGTTATTCTCTGTCTTGACTACTGCATTTAATCCGCTGGAATTGAGTGTAACTATTGATAAGTATGAATTGGTTGTCATTTTGCTGGGTTTTACAGGGAAAGTAAAAGAGAAAACTGGTTGAGAGACATAATATTTTGTGATGACTCTTGTCATTGTTGTTGTTAGGTGCAATCAGTTTACTCATGGCAACCCCGTGTGCAAAGGAATGAAGCATTCATAGGAGTTATACCATCTGATTGGTTGCAGATCAAACCATTGTGATCCAGCAAGTTTTTATGAGCTGATTTTGGGAAGTAGATTGTGAGACCTTTCTTCCTTGTCCACCTTAGTCAGGAAACTGTTCAGTATCAAAGTCACACATTGGTTGTTTATCCTAAATAAAACTTTAAAAATAGTATTCATTTTTCAAATCAATTTTTCTCATACTATGTGGAAAAATTGATCATTTGGCATGCAAATTTCCTATGACTCTTCTGAAGATGTTGTTCTTGTTGTTAGGTGCCATTGAGTTGGTACCGACTCATAGTGACCTTATGCACAACAGAAGGAAACACTGCCCGATCCTGGGCCAACCTCAGGATCCTTGTCACACTTGAGCCCATTGATGCTGCCACTTTGCCAATCCATCTCACTGGGGGTCTTCCTCTTTTTCTATGACCCTCCACCTTACCTAACATGATATCCTTCTCTAGCGACTGGTCCCTCCTGACAACATGTCTCAAGTATGAGAGACAAAGTTTGGCCATCCTGGACTCCAAGGATCACTCTGGCTGCACTTCTTCCAAAACAGATCTATTGGTTCTTTTGGCAGTCCATGGCACTTTTAGTATTCTCCTCCAACACCACAACTCAAAGGCATCAGTTCTTCTACAGTCTTCCTTATTCTCTGTCCAGTTTTTGCATGCATATGAGGTTATTGAAAATACCATGGCTTAGGTCATGCACACCTTACTCCTTAAGCTGACATCTTTGCTCTTCAACACTTTAAAGAGATCTTGTGCAGCAGATTTGCTTAATGCAATATGTCATTTGATCTCTTGACTACTTCCATGAGTATTGATAGTTGATCCAAGAAGAATGAAATCTTTGACAATTTCAATCTTTTCTCTGTTTATAAGAATGCTGTTTATTGGTCCAGTGGTGAGGAATTTTGTTTTCTTGACATTGAGATGTAGTCCATACTGAAGGCTGTGCTCTTTGATCTATATCAGTAAATGTTTTAAGTCTTCTTCACTTTCAGCAAGCAAGGTTGTATCATCTGCATATTGCAGATTGTTAATGAGTCTTCCTCCAGTCCTGATGCCATGTTTTTCTTCATAGAACCCAGCTTCCCGTATTATTTGATCAGCATACAGTTTGAAAAAGTATGGCAAAAGAATAAAACCCTGTCACATACCTTTCTTAATTTTAAACCATTCAGTGTTCCCATGTTCTGTTCAAACAACTGCCTCTTGGTGCATGTACAGATTCTTAAGATAGGTGGAACTTTTAAAAAAAGATTTAATTTAGTCTAGTTTTGGAATTTAAGTGAAAGTGAAGTAACAAAAAGAAAACCTTTTAAATTTTCTGAAAACATTTATAATTTGATCTTTTTAGATAACTATAAAGTAGTGGTACAAATCTCAACTTAATCTGTAAGAACATAGGTTTATTTTTATGAAAACAAGGGCTTGTGTGATTTTAAAGTATAGTAATATTTACAGTTCAATTTCATTTTGACATATTGAAATATTTGATAATTTCTGACGTTCTGGAACAGAGCTTCTGCTCCTAGCAATGAGGGATAACAGGGTCCAAACATAGTCTTTTTCTATAGACAGCTAGACAACTTGGCAAAATGTTGAAACAACCGTGCTAGATATTAGAATAAAGTGCACGATTTTGATCCCACAGTGAAGAGAAATAAACAAGATGGGTTTTAAAAACACCCAGATTGTTTTTGTTGTTGTTCTAAAGGCAATTTCCTGATTAAAGTTTAGGGAGAGAAATTGTATAGGTTGTCAATGTTGTTAAGATGAGAAGACAAATATCAGAATTTGGGAAGGCCAAGGCAGCTAGAATTTCCAGGGTAGAGAAAGGAAGAGGAAGAATTTGTTTAAAAATTATTCATAAATTAGTACAGTCATTCTTTGACTGTTTTACTGAATACAAATTTGCACATGAGTGGGGGCAGAGTCTAAGAGTCCAAGAAAAGAACAATTACTGGCAGGCTAGATATCAAAATATTCCCAGAACTGACACAGGACCAGGAATTGTTCCAATTTGTACCAGCTATAGTGGAGAGATTTTGTTGTGTCCATAAGAAAATCAGTAGAGACTCCAGAAGGGTCATGCCTTAATAATGAGACTACACTATTCCTAGGATAAAGATTATTCTAGACTTCCCGTAAAAATATTTAAAACAACTCTTTAAAGGAGCAAATTTATTTTCAAATAACTTAACTGCCTGCCAGAATCAAAGCTAAAACTTCTTTAAAAATAAAATACACACACGCGAGAGTTTGTCAAAAAGTATTTCTACAAAATCATGTTGTTGTTGTCGTTAGGTACCGTTGAGTCAGCTCCAACTCATAGAGACCCCACGTATAACAGAAGGAAACCCTACCCTGTCCTGTGCCATCCTCAGAATTATAATGTGTAAGCCCCCTGTGGCAGCCATTATGTCAGTCCATCTCATTGGGGGTCTTCCTCCTTTTTGCTGACCTTCTACTCTCCCAAGCATGATGTCTTTTTCCAGCAAACTGGTTCTTCCTGACAAAATGTCCAAAGTACATACAACAGAACCTCACCATCCTTGCTTCTAAGAACTGTTCTGGCTTACTTCTTCCAAAACAAAATTTATTGGCACTTGTGGCAGTCCATGGTACTTTCAGTATTCTTCAGCAACAACATCATTTAAATGCATCAATTTTTCTTTAGTCTTCCTTAGTTATTGTCAAGCTTTCACATATATTTGAGGTGATTGAAAATATCGTGATTTAGGCTGGGTGCATCTGGGTCTTCAAAGTGACATCTTTGCTCTTCAACACTTTAAAGAGGTGTTCCTTAGTTACTGGCAAGCTTTCACATATATTTGAGGTGATTAAAAATATCATGACTTGGGTTGGGTGCATGTTGGTCGTCAAAGTGATATCTTCACTCTTCCACACTTTAAAGAGGTGTTTTGCATCAGCTTTGCATAATGTAACACTTCATTTGATTTCTTGAATGTTGCTTACGTGAGCATTGGTTGTGGCATTAAGAAAAATGAAATCCTTAACAACGTCAGAGATTTCTCTGTTTATCTGGGTAGTTACTGGTCCAGTTGTGAAGAATCTTACTTTATTTACATTGAGTTATAATCGTACTAAAGGATGTGTTCTTTGAAGCAAGTGCTTCAAGTCTTTGTTACTTTCAACAAGCAAGGTTGTGTCATCTCATCTGCATATTGCTACCCATTAATGAGCCTTCCTCCAATCCTGATACCACATTCTTCTTCATGTAATTTAGTTTCTGATATTATCTGCACAGCATCCATATGGTGTGGTGCTATAGGATAAAAACTGTACTGTTAATCACAAGGTCAGTTTTTCTAACCCACCAGCTGCTCCTCAGAAATCCTTTGAGTGGGAATTGACTTGACAGCTTTTAACAACCACAGCAATAATACATTTTGAATAAATATTGTGAAAAGATAAAACCTTGATCTACACTTTCCTAATTTAAGCCACACAGTATACCCTTGTTCTGTTGGAACAACTATTCTATGCACATTGTTCTATGTACTGGTTCCTCATAAGCACAGTTAAGTGTTCTGGAATTCTTTGTAATGTTATCCACAGTTTGCTTTCATTCACATAGCTTATCATGATCCATACAATAGAAAGCCTTTGCATAGTCAATGAAGTATAAATAAACATCTTTCTGGTATTCTTTTCTTTCATCCGAGTTCTATCTGATCTCAGCAATGATATCCTTCATATTATGTCCTCTTCTGAATCCAGTTTGCATTTCTGGCAGCTCCCTCAATGCGCTGCTGCAATCCTTCTTGAATAATCTTCAGCAATCCCTCTTGAATAGTCTTCAGCAAACTTTTACTTTCATGTCATATTAATGATATTATTCAATATTGTCTACATTCTGTTGTGTGACCAGCCTTTGTAATTAGAACAAATATTTCTAATTTCTGTTATACACTAGTGAGTTCTTCCAGCACTGTATCAGCTTGTTCAAACATTTCAATTGGTAATTCATCCAATTACTGGAGACTTGCATTTTGCTAAAGCCTTCAGTGCAGCTTTGATGTCGTCCTTTAATACCATCAGTTCTTGATCATATGCTCCCTCCTGAAATGTTTGGATGTCATTTAATTCTTTTTGTTGCAGTAACTTTGTGTATTGCCTCCATCTTCTTTTAATGCTTCATTCATTGTTCAATATTTTGCCCTAAGAATCCTTCAATATTGCAAGTCAAGATTGCAAGAAATTTTTCTTCAGTTCTTTCAGCTTGAGAAATGCTGAGTGTGTTCTTTCTCTCTCTTTTGATTTTCTACTTCCATGTTGTTGCACATTGAATTGTAATACTTTACTTTATCTTCTTTAGGCGTCCTTTAAATTTTTTCAGTTCAGTTCTTCTACTTTATCATTCCTTCCAATCCCTTCTGATATCCATATTTGGCATTTCTTTCTTCCCTCCCTTTTAAAATGATCTTTTGCTTTCTTCCTTTCCTGTATGATGTTCTTTATGTTACCCACAAATCTTGTCTAATGCATCAAATCTATTCTTGAGATGGTCTTTAAATGCAGGTGGAATATATTCACAGTCATATTTTTCCTCTCATGTACTTGTTTTAGTTTTCTTCAGCTTCAGGTGCATTTGCATATAAGCAATTGATGGCCTATTCCACAGTCTGTCCCTGACCTTGTTTTGGCTGATGATATTCATCTTCTCCATCATATCTTCCAACAGACATAGTCAATTTGATCTCTGTGTATTCCACCTGATGATGTCCATATGTAAAGTCATCTTTTTTTTCCCCCGATGAATAAGTCATTGGTCTTTTCTCTAACTACTGATCCTTCCTCTTTGTTTCCAACTTTTGCATTCTAACATAGTAATTATAAATGAATTCTGATGTCATGTTTGTTCAATTTCAAATTGAAGACATTGGACTTCATCATCACTGGCTTTAGTGGTTAGTGCATAAATTTGAATAACAATCCTGGGTTTGTTTGTTGATATATAGACACTATCTTATTACAGACAGCATTGTATTTCAAGATAGATCTTAAAATGTTTATTTGTTTTTTTGACAATAAATGCAAAGCCATTTCTCTTCAAGTTGTCATTACTGGCATATGTTTGTCAGATTCAAAATGGCCAATACCTGTCTATTTCAAAGCTCACTAATGCCTAGGAGTATAACTCTCTAAGCATTCTGTTTAATTTTTGATAACTTCCAATTTTCCTAGATTCATACTTCATAGATTCCATGTTTTGATGATTAATGTTTGTTTGAAACTATTTGTTTTTACCTAACAATAACAGCATAATATTAGTTAAATATGGTTGGTTGATTGGTTGGTGGTTATGTGCCATGGAGTTGGTTCTGACTCATAACGACCCTTTACAGGGTTTCCAAGGCTGTAAATCTTTGCAGGGGCAGAATACCTCATCTTTCTTCTGTGAAACAGTTGGCAGTTTTTAACTGTTGAACTTGAGGTTAGCAGTCCAATTTGTAATCACTACGCTGAAATTTATTTAAATGTAAAATTCATAAATTAATGGTACATCTTATCAACACTAGGACCACCACTAAAACTATAAGATGAAGATCTAGCTAGTGAGCCATTATTTGATAAAAAAATGGAATAGTAAAAATAGGTCAATTACCTAAAAGAAGCAGAAGAACAGGGAAAAGCAGAAAGTATAAATGAGTCAGATAAAAGAAAACCTAACATGATGATATGTTTAAATCCAACCACACTGATAATTATATTAATTGTAAATGTAGTGAATACTTTAATCAAAGGTAGAAATTGTCAAACTGAATATAAAATAAGACCTAAAGGGCTGACAAAAAATGAACTTTAAATACAATGTGTTATGGTGTTTCTTTTGGTGTAAGTATGAAAGTTATTACTAAACAGATTGAAAATGGAGGAAATATTAAACTGCTCATACAATGAACAACGCTTCAGTAATTTTCGATTAATAATTTTCTTCCAACAATTCATACCATGTTTTGAATATCCTAGAGCAAGTCATGGAGTCCTGATGCGGTAATGTAGAATAAGCACTGTACTGCTAACTGCAAAGTCAGTGGTTCAAACCCATCATCAGCGCTTCAGAAATCCTATAAGGTTGCTGTGATTCAGAATCAACTTTATGGTACTTTACAACAACAGAGGAAGTCAGTTAGGGTCAATAATTGCTGATACTCTAAGCATCAGTGTTTTTATGTGCATAAAGTTGCTCTCAAGTGAAGTTGTCTATAATTTAGACTTTTATAACTATAATACAATTTCATAATTCCTCAATTTTTATTAATTAATGTGGTTTTATTACACAGGAGTAGTTGTGGTAAACCCTATTCAATTCAAAGAAGAAAAAAAGTGTATACGTATTACTTTTCTGAGAGTAATTGATATGTATTAACAGAAACAAGGCATTTACAACTCTGCTAGGATATGTAATCATTTCAATATGTAAATCAATTAATATTAAAAAGTCTCCAAAACCAAAATGGAATGAATTAACATTCACATCTGAACTCTAAGGGAATCAAGTATATTCCAAGCAACTTCCTTAATGTTTTTTTAACCATAGTATGAAACCCTGTCATTGTCTTAAATAAAAGTCTTTTGGAGACAGTATCTTTAAGACATATCAAATGTTCCAATGCTGCAGGTCATCCGGAAAGGGGAAGTAAGCTGCTGCTGGATTTGCACAACCTGCAAGGAGAATGAATACGTGCAAGATGAGTTCACCTGCAAAGCTTGTGACTTGGGGTGGTGGCCCAATGCAGACCTAACAGGTAGGAGCAGCCTCATTTGTACGCTTCCCCCGGCTTATTGGCCTTGTTAGTGTACCCTGTGCCATCCGCCGAGGCCATGTTTCAGTTACAGCATGCAATTTGGCCATGTCCTTTTTAATGTTCATTTACAGGCAATCTTTTTATTTTGCCCATGTCAAAGAATAAGCACAGCCCTCTTATAAGTCATCCATGATCGATACTAAATCCATTTAAATCTAAATAAAAATAAATTGAAGTGTGGTAAGATATTCTGTTGGAGAGTTATTAAAATTTGTATTTGCAGATACTTGCAGTCACCTGAATGTATATTTAAAAACATTTCATGGTCATCGACTCTGTGTGAGGGTATGACTGTAGAGCCTAAATGTACACAGAGAAACGTGATCCTAGGTTTTATTTTACTTGTTGTTGTTGTTGTTAAGTGCCGTGGAGTCGGTTCTGTCCCATAGTGACCCTGTACAGAGTTTCTGAGGCTGTAAATCTTTATAGGAGCAGAAAGCCTCATCTTTCTCTTGTGGAGCAGCTAGTAGTTTCGAACTTCTGACCTTGCGGTTCACAGCCCGATTCGTAACCACTGTGCTACCAGAGCTCCTTTAATTTTACTTAAGCTGCATCAAAGAGTTGCTAACTGAAAGGTCAATAATTAAACCCTCAGGAGAAAGATGAAGCCGACTTCTCTCATAAACATTTGTAGTCCCATCTTGTGACACTATAGGATAAACACTCAACTGTAAAGTTGTTTTGAACCGCAAGGTTGATGGTTCAAACTCACTAGCTGCTCCTTAGAAACCCTATACAGGGTCGCTGGGAATCAGAACCAACTCAACAGCACTTAACAAGTACAACAATGTGTTGGAATAGACTTGAAGGTAGTGTGTTTAAAATGTATCAGGGAAGAATATAAAAAATACAATTGAACAAAATTATTAATATAATTTTTGTTGTGGATAAGTGCTGTCAAGTCTGTCCTAACTCATAGCTCCCCAATATGAGGTTTCCAAGGAGCAGCTGATGGGTTTGAACCTCTGACCTTGTGGTTAGCAGTTTAGTATTTATCCCATAATGCCCCACTAGGACTCAGTTCATATATTGTTGTTGTTGTTAAGTGCCATCGAGTCTATTCCGACCTATAGCAACTCTGTGTAGGGCTTTCAAGGAGCAGCTGGGGAGCTTTGAAAATCACTCCACACGTAGTGTGGTGGTGTGCTGCGAGTTGGTTTTGACTCATAGCCACCCTGCATAGGGCTTCCAAGGCTGTAAATCTTTACAGGAACAGAAAGCCTCAGCTTTCTCTTGCAGAGTTGCTGGTAATTTTGAACTGCTGACCTTGAGTTTAGCAGCCCTACTTGTAACCACTATGCTACCAGAGCTCCTTAGACAGAGAGTAGAATATGGGAAACATAAAAGCTTATGATACATTTGTAGAAAACTATGAAACAAGTATTTGGGATTGATTGGTGACAGACAGAAGAGTGGCCAGAAATGAGGCTGGATAAGTAGTGATGGAAAAGGGCTTGTGCATTCATAACCCCTTCCTATTGTTGTGGTGAAGTGCTGTTGAGTTGGTTCCGACCCATAAGCGACACTATATAGTGTTGCCAAGGATCAGCTGGTGAGCTTGAACTACAGACCTTGGCAGTTCAAATGGCTTTGCAGTCTGGGGCATTACCCCACAGTATCACACCAGGACTCTGACCTCTTCCTAAGTATTTGGAATTTGCCTTTGCCGATGTGAAGACCATCACACTGCTGAGGAAGCCCCAAACTAAAGGCTCCTGCAGCTTTGTGGACCTCAGGGTGAGAGAGGGATTAATGACGGAAAATAGCTCAGTTCCTGTGAAAAGGAGGATAAGATGTCTTTCTTGTATTAAAGTGGTTTCAGCAAAGAAAACCCAGGAAGGTGTCTGCTAAAGGCCCTGGATAAAGAGATCTCCATACTGAGGTGCCTGGCTAGGAATGTAGATATGTAACAGAGAATGGCTGGTCAAGGGGGCCTCAGTCCTTGGGTGGCTTCTTTCAGAGACTACATCACTACTTGTGCCTCAAGTCCTGGTGTGGTGCTGTGGGTTAGTATGCTGGACTGTAAAGTCGGTTTGATTCGCAAGCTTGATGGCTCAAGCTCACCAGTTGCTCCTCGGAAACCCTATACAGGGTCACTATTGGACTGAACCGACTGAATAGCACTTAACAACAATAAGTTTGATTAGGGAGCAAAGCTTTCCTTCTGTGCCCTGCCTATATGATATGTGAACCACAAGGTCTGTGGTTAGAACTGCCAGCCACTCAGAAGGAAGAGACTCTGCTCCTGCAAAAATGTAAAGTCTCTAAAACCTGAGAGGGGGTCACTATGAGTGGGAACCAACTCCACAACACTCAACAACAACAAATGTTAAGGCCTGAAAAATCACACATAGGTTTTATGCCAGGATCTGGACTCTTCTAAAAGAACCAAGGTTCATGTGTTTTCTTCCTGGAGGTCTTCCATTGTGGGCACATTATCTGTTGCTATCAAATGATCTCCACTAATGATTATGGCTCTTTAACTCTGCTGCAAAGATGTCACTCTGAAGACTAAGGTGCACCTAACCCA
Source organism: Chrysochloris asiatica (assembly GCF_000296735.1). Lineage (NCBI taxonomy): Eukaryota > Metazoa > Chordata > Mammalia > Afrosoricida > Chrysochloridae > Chrysochloris > Chrysochloris asiatica. Next base: position 1,203,668 of record NW_006408700.1, read on the forward strand.
ATCCATGATGTTTTCAATTGTCTCATAAACATGTGAAAACTGGACCATGAATAAGCCCAAAGAATTGATACCTTTGAATTATTGTATTGGAAAATACTACCAGAGGAATGAATATATATTGGTAAACAGCCTTCAGTATGGATTGCACCTCAATGTAAAGAAAACAAAAATCCTCACCACTGGACCAGTAAACAACATCCAAATAAATGGAGAAAAGATTGATGTTGTCAAAGACTTCATTTTGCTTGAATCAACCATCAGCCCTCATGGAAGCAGCAGTCAAGAAATCAAACGGCATACTGCATTGGCAAATATGCAGCACGAGACTTCTTTAAAGTGTTGAAAAGCAATGATGTCAGTTTGAGGCCTAAGGCGTGTGAAACTCTGTTTTATTTCATAATAAAATGGTAATCAGTAATTCTTGGACAGCAATATCAGGACTATTTTGTAAATCTTATGTTTACAGTTTCCAGAATTTGTATTGTTGTTATTGTTGTTAAGTGCCATTGAGTCGGTTCCAACTCAAAGAGACCATATAAAGTGTTTCCAAAGAGTGGCTGGTGAGTTTGAACTGCCAACATTGAGGTTCAAACAGACTTTGCAATCCAGTGTATTAACCCACAGTGCCACACTGTATCCTGTACTAATTTTTACCTATATACTAATGATACCTATTGTTTCTATATTCCTTTCAATGTTATATATGAATGGAAAATGAGATCACATTTGTCATTTACTTGGTTGCATGTCAGGCACAGAGCAATCGTGCAATATGTGACAATGTGTTGTTGGTTGTTGTCATGGTAACTGTAGGTGTGAAAAAAGGAAAACACACAGGAACAAAATACCAAAAATCTATAGAAAAACTCAAAAGAGTAAATACTTTGCCTTTAAGTTGGTGTTTTGCTTTTATAGGCAGGGATTTTGACTACATTTTAGCAAAATGAGAAAGCACTCATCTTTGGGGAAAATGGTGTTTCTTAGTGAAGCTAAAATTTCTTAAAAGGCACTTAAAAATAATTCTATGAGACAGCCACTTTCTACACATTTTCTAAAGATTCGGATATTAATGAAAAAAACAGGCTTATAAGTGAATGTATATTCTTATTAGACTGTGTTGTATTTTGCTTATAAAAATTGTATTTCTCAAGGAAAATCTTTTGGTGAAATTAAATTTCATTTATCTTCACAGGAAGATGAATATTCAGCTTTTAAATTTCATACTTTTTTCTTACAATCCATAAACAAAGATCTCATATATCATCTATATAAATTTAGAGTGGCTTAATGATTCATGAGGCCAATTACATTTACTCAGTAATATTTCTTTCTTAAAATAAGTTAAAAAAGAGAAACTATGCTAAATTTTCTCAATGAAAAAAAGAAAATGCTAAATTATACCAATTAGCTAATTTTAACTCTAATTGGTATGTAGCCTGTCCCAGGCTTGTTGTACCTTCTCACACTACTATCTACTCATATATTTAGTTCTACAATATACACTAGAGCCTGCTCTGGCTCAGATTTTTGTAAGAAACTGGAGAAACGCAGGTAGATGATCTGCTGTTTGGAGTCCTAGTGTGGTGCTGTGGGATAAAGCCCTAGACCACAAGAAAGGTTTGAACCAGAAGGTAGGTGGTTCAAATAATTCCTGGCCTGAGCAAGACAAAGAATCCCATGAACTTCCTGTGTGGTTTTCTATTTATCTCACACATAATGGGAGTCCTGGTGTAGTGCTGTATGATACACAATGGACTGCGAACCACAAGGTCAGCAGTTCAAACTCACCAGCTGCTCCTCAGGAACCTTATACAGGGTCACTGTGCACAATTACCAGCTTAAAGACACTTACCAACAACCTGTAAGTAGGCCTAGTGGTGCAGAAGGTTAAACGCTGGCTTGCTAACTGAAAGTTAGCAGTTCGAGCATATTCAGCAGCACACTGGGAGAGACACCTGGAAGCCTGCTGCTATAATGATTATTGTTACGTTGGGTACCATTGAGTCAGTTCTGACCCACAGGAACCTCATGTGACAGACTGGAATTGGCCCCTAAGGGATTCTTGGCTGTAATATTTAGGCAAGCAGACTGTCTGATCTTTTTCACTCCCCTAGAGTGACTGGGTGGTTTTAAAGCACCAACCTTTCCATTTGCAGTTAAGCATTTGACTACTGTACACCAGGGCTCCTTTCTGTACAGATTACAGCCAAGAAAGCTTTATGGGGCAGTTCTCCTCTGCCATATGGGGCAGCTATGGTTTGGAATAGACTCCAGGGTGCCTAACAACAACATTTTACTCATAGTGTTAATCCAAGTACAACATAAAGTGTTAGTAGACATGCAGGTGTTCACCCTAGTTGTGGTTATTGTGTTGTGTTCCCCACAATAATAGTGGTGGTGGTGATTGTGTGCCATCGAGTTGGTTCTGACTCATAATGACCTTGTATTAGAAATCTTTGTTGTTGTTGTTATGTACCATGGAGTCGGTTCCAACTCATAGCGACTCTGTACAGGGTTTCCGAGGCTATAAATCTGTACAGGAGCAGAAAGCCTCATCTTTTTCCCACGGACCAGCTGGTAGTTTCGAACTGCTGACTGTGAGATTGGCAGCCCGATTCATAACCACTATGCTACCAGCGCTCCTTTATGGGAGTAGAAAGCCTCCTCTTTCTCCCTCAGAGCACTGGTAGATTCGAACTGCTGAGCCTGTGGTTATCAGCTCAGGTCATAATCCACTACACTACCTGAGCTCTTGTTCCATCAAATGGATTCCTACATATAGCAACTCCCTGGTTGGCCAGAAGAAAATTTCAATTTTTCTGGCAGGTGTGGTGCTGTGGGTTTATTCACCAGAATGCAAAGCAGTTTGAACTTCAAGGTCAGCAGTTCAAGTTCACCAGGTGCTCCTTGGAAACCCTATAGAGGGTCAATGTGGGTCCGAACCGACTTGACAGCACTAAACAACAGACAACAACATACTACTCAAGTTAAGGAATTTACAGTGGTCTGTTGTATCAACATGAGGAAGAAAGTTTGATACCAATCCAAATCTCAAGTTTCTAACTTGAGATAATGATGATAGAAACATTATCATCAAGAGTCTAACAGAAAACTTTGTATTTCTTAGATCTTTTGTAAGGAGATAAACCCAATGAAAGTGGTAGAAGGGTATACCTAGATATACTCAATATTTCTACAGGAAAAAAAGTAGCCTTGTTTTTGGATTGTCCATTGGAAAACTTGGTTTTCACATCAAAAACTAAAAGAATGTAGGATTTTCACAAGAGCTACAGCAATCATTATGGGATTGGATGCTGTTTTGGGGTATTGTCATGAGAAAATTCTACTGTTATAACTCAAGAATGCTTATATCCTCTCTCTAGTCCTTTACAGGACATGTTCCTTTGTGCCCTGTGGGTATAGGGTTAGTTTACAGCTAGTCTGCTAGAGCTCTATTTTAGTTCTAGGAGGGTGCCTGAGTGTCTGCTTTTGACACATGTTCAAATGAATGAGATTTATGATGTGATATTTAAAGTTCAAACTTGGACCTTGAGATAGCCTTGGGCTATCTCAAAATCAGTATTATGGTCGTTCACTACAAAGATAAAATGTGTCTGAGTATGAATAAGGACCCTAGAGAACGTGCTCCGGCATATCTCTTTGGTCCTTGATGCTTACCCTCGCTCTTCCACTGTATTATACAAATTAGCTTTTAATAAGACATTACATGAATTTCTTCTGTGGAGGATTTAAAATTCTTTCAGGTGTCAGAATTCATGAAATATTCACATATACATAGATTATCTTTTTTGCTAAAGTTAGTGTAGCATGCCTTCATATTACTCAAATTGACTACTAACAATAGCTTAATGTAACTAAATTATTGCATTATAATGATAATGTCTTTAATAAAGTCTAGACTTAGACAAGTTAGTATGACTAGTAAGGGGCATGTTAAAGATTAAATTGGATTTATTTAATTTTTAAATCAATAAAGAAGTAAAGTCTGAATGAGGAAGAGTATTAAAAAGGAAGGGTCTGATCTATAGAAGAATCTTCTAACAGCATTGCACAGAGGCTGTATACCTGATATGGTCATCAGCTTGTACAGGGTTCTTGGGTTAAGGAAAACTTTCAAAGGCCTTTGGAGAATGCCTGCAGAATGTCAATTTTGATTCACTAATTGATATATCTTCAACTTACATATGATATTAATGATATTGTTCAAAGATTATTCATTCTGTATGATCCCTCTAGCTTACGGGATGCGTATATTAAAACTAAGTTTTAAATTAGTGTTAAGTTTTCCTTCT
>NW_006408700.1:1209653-1221521 GCF_000296735.1 Chrysochloris asiatica
CAGGTTGTTAATGAGTCTTCCTCCAACCTGATACCACATTTTTCTTCATAGAACCCAGCTTCTTAGATTATTTGCTCAGCATATAGATTGAATAAATATAGTGAAAGAATACAACCCAGGTGCACACCTTTCTTAATTTTAGACCATTCAGTGTTCCCCTGTTCTGTTTGAACAACTGCCTCTTGGTCTATGTAGAGGCTCCTCATGAGCACAATTAAGTGTTCGGGAATACTCATATTTCACAATGTTGTCCATAGCTTGTCATGATCCACACATAGCTTTGCATAGTCAATAAAGCATAGATAAACATCTTTCTTGTATTCTCTGCTTTCAGCCAAGATCCATCTGATGTCAGCAATGAAATCTCTCATTCCACATCCTCCTCTAAATCTGGCTTGAACCTCTGGAAGTTCTCTGTCAATGTATGCTTGCAGCCATTTCTGTGTAACCTTTAGTAAAACTTTAGTCTCATGAAACATCAAAGATTTTGCCTTATGATTTCCACATTCCGTTGGGTCACCTCTCTTTGGAATGGGCACAAATATGGATCTCTTCCAATCCATTGGCCAAATAGTTGTCTTCTAAATTTCTTGGCATGGATGAGTGAGTGCCTCCAGTGTTGCCTCACTTTCTTGAAAGATTTCCATTTTTATTCCACCAATTCTTGTTGCCATGTTCTTTGCTAATTCCTTCTTTGAACCTTGGACTTCTTCCTTCAGTATCATTGGCTCTTGATCATATGCTACCTCTTGAAATGGTTGAACATTGACCATTTCATTTTGGAATAGTGACCTGTGTATTCCTTCTATCTTCTTTTGATGCTTTCTGCATTGTTCAATAATTTACCCAGAGAATCTTCAATAACAAAAGTCGAGGTTTGAATTTTTTCTTCAGTTCCCTCAGCTTGAGAAATGGTGAACATGTTCTTTCCTTTTGGTTTCCGAACTCCAGATCTTTGCACATTTCATTGTACTATTTGACTCTGTCTTCTAATGCTGACCTTTGAAATTTTCTGTTCAGTTCTTGTACCTCCTCATTTCTCCCAATTGCATTAGCATCTCATGCTGGAGAGCAAGTTTCAGAGTATCTTCTGACATCCATTTTGATCTTTTCCTTCTTTCTTATCTTCTTAGTACATTTTTGCTTTCTTCCTGTATGATGTTCTTGATGTCATCCCACTAGTCTTCTGTTCTTTGGCCTTTAGTGTCTAATGTATCACATCTGTTCTTCAGATGAACTCTAAATACTGGTGGGATATAGTCAAGGTCATATTTTAGATCTTGTGGATTTGTTTTCATTTTCTTCAGCATCAGTCTAAGTTTGCATATGAGCAATTGATGGTCTGATCCAGAATCTGCCTCTGGCCATCTTTTAGCTGATGATATGGAGCTTTTCCACCGTCTCTTTCCACAAATGTAATCAATTTGATTTCTGTGTATTCCATCTGGTGAGATCCATGTGCTGTTTAAGAGGCATTTGAAAGGAAAAATCATTGGTTTTGCAGAATGTGATCTCCAGCATCATTTCTATCATCAAGGCCATATTTTCCAAGTACTGGTCCTTCCTTTTTGTTTCCAACCGTTGCATTCCAATCACCAGTGATTATCAATATATCTTGACCGCATGTTTGATCAATTTCAGATTGAAGAAGTTAGTAGAATTCTTCTATTTCATCCTCACTGGTTTTAGTGGTTGGTGTGTAAATCTGAATAATAGTGGTATTAAATTTTTTTCCCTATAGTCGCATGGATAATATCCTATTACAAACAGCATTGTACCTCATGACAGATCTTGATATGTTCTTTTTGATGATGAATGCAACGCGATTCCTCTTCAATTTATCAATTCCAGAGTAGTAAACCATGTGGTTGTCAGAGTCAAAATGGCCAATACCAGTCCATTTCAGCTCACTAATGCCTAAGGTATCGATGTTTATGAGTTCCACATGCATATGAAACTACTGAAAATACCATCGCTTGGGAAGATATACTTTAGATCTCAAACTGACATTTTTTCTCTTGAACACTTTAATGAGGTCATCTGTAGCAGGATTGCTCAATACAATGCATCATTTGGTTTCTAGACTGCTGTTACCATGTGTGGATTCAAGCAAAATGAAAGCCTTTGACAACTTCATTCTTTTCTCCATTTATCATGATGTTATTTATTGGTCCAGTTGTGAGGATCTTTGTGTTGTTGTTTTTTTTTAACATTGAGATACAACCTATATTATAGGCTGTGGTCTTTGATCTTTCTCAGTAAATAATTTAAGACCTCTTCATTTTCAACAAACAAGGTTGTATCATCTGTATATCACAGGTTGTTAGCCTTCCTCTATTCCTGATGCCATGTTCTTCTTCATATAATCTAGTTTCTCAGATAATTTGCTCAACATACAGATTGAATAAATATGGTGAAAGAACACAGCCCCTGAGCACACCTTTCCTGATTTTAAGCCTCGGTCCTGGTGTGGTACTGTAGGATAAGCACTTGACTGCAGTGGTTCCAATTAATTAGCTGCCCCTCAGATGCCCTATACATGAGTCAGGACTGCTGTGACTGCATATGACAACAACAATGGTATTCCCTTATTCTGTTTGAATGGTTGCCTCTTGATATGTATACAGGTTCCTCTTGAATGCAATTAACTGTTCTGGAATACTTATTCTTTGCAATGTTATCCATAGCTTGTCATGATCCACACAGTCACAAGTATTTGCAAAGTTAATAAAGCACAAGTAAATATCTGTCTGGTATCCTCTGCTTTCAGCCTAAATCCATATGATGCCAGCAATGATATCCCTAGTTCCAAGTCCTCTTTTGAGTTTAGTATGAACCTCTGACAGTTACCTGTTGAAGGGAACCCTCTGTCCCAGCCTGTTGGAGCCATTTTTTTTAATGATCTTCAGCAAAATTTTGCCTATGTGTGATATTGATGATATTGTTCAAAGATTTATGCATTCTGTAAGGTCCCCTAGGTTTGTCAGCATGATATTCTTCTCCAGGGATTGGACCCTCCTGATAAGATGTTGAAAGTTGTTCTTAGATGCATAGCGATCCTGTGCACAACAAAACAAAACACTGTTGGTCCTGCCCCATACTTACAATAGTTATTATGTTTGAGGTCACAGTTGTCACCGTGTCAGTCCATTTGTTGGATGGTTTCTTCTCTTTCACTGGCCTCCACTTTGCCAAGCATGATGTCCTTTTCCAGGGACTGTTCCTTCCTGACACTATGCCCAAAGGATAAGAGAAGTCTTACCATCCTCACTTCTAAGGAGCATTCTGACTGGACTTCTTCCAAGAGAGAGATGTTTTTCTCTACAGCAGTTAATGATAATTTCAATATTCTTTACCAACACTATGTTTCAAATGTGGCCTTATTCATTGTCTACAGTTTTCTTTATTCCTTACCCAACTTTCATATGCATGTGAGGCATATCAAAATACAAATTCTTGCCATCATCACATCTAAGGAGCATTCTGACTATATTTCTTCCAAGTCAGATATTTTCTTTTTTCTGGAAGTTCATAGATTATTTAATATTCTTTACCTACACTTTAATTTAAAGGCATAATTGTTTTGGTCGTCTTTATTTTTTGTCCCGCATTTGCATGCATATGTAGTTGTTGTTGTTATTGGCATCGAGTTGGTTCTGACTCATAATGACCCATGTACAACAGAATGAAACACAGCCTGTCCTGCACCACACTCACAATTGCTGCTACGCTTGAACCCATTGTTGCTGCCACTGTGTGAATCGATCTTGCTGGAGATTTCCTCCTTTTTCATTGTCCCTCCACTTTACCAAGAATGATTGCCTTCTCCAGGGACTGCTCCCTGCTGATAATATGTCTGAAATATGAGAGATGAAGACTGGTCATCTTGGCTTCTAAAGAGCATTCTGGGTGTACTACTTCCAGTACAAATTTGTTTGTTCTTCTGGCAGTCCATGGTACCTTTAATATTCTTCTCCAACATCATAAATCAAATGTGTCAATTCATCTATGGTCTTCCTTATTCATTATCCAACTTTCACATGCATATGAGACTATTGAAATTACCATGGCTTGGAATCGGTGCGCTTTAGTCCTCAAACTGATATCTTTGTTTTTCAATACTCTAAAAAGGTCATTTGTATCAGATTTGCCTAATGCAATATGTTGTTTGATTTTTTGACTGCTGCTTTCATGAGTGTTGATGGTTAAGCTGAGCAAAATAAAGTCTTTGACAACTTCAAACATTCTCCATTTCTCATGATGTCATTTATTGGCCCAAATAGGAAGATTTTTATTTTCTTTATATTGAGGAGCAACCAATATCAAAGGCTCTAGTCTTAGGTCTTCATCATTAAGTATTTTAAATCCTCTTCGCTTTCAGCAAGCAATGTTGTATCATTTGCACATCGCAGGTTATTAATGAGACTTCCTCCAATCCTGATGTCTCTTCCTCTTCATATAATCCAGCTTCTCAGATTATTTGCTCCGCATGCAGACTGACTAAATATGATGAAAGCATACAACCCTAACACACACCTTTCCTGACTTTAAACATTTCAGTTTTCTCTTGTTATACTCAAATAACTGCCTCTTGGTCATGCTCTTCTTCATGAGCATGATCAAGTGTTCTGAAATACTCATTTTCCACAGCATGTCCATAGTTGATCATGATCCACAAAGTCAAAATGAAGTACAGGTAAATATCTCTCGGTATTCTCTGCTTTCAGTCAAGATCTATCTGATGTCAGCAATGATAACTCTTATTCCACATCTCAGTCTGAACCTGACTTAAACCTCTGGCCCTCCTCCAAGTGACTCCTTTGGACCACGGAGATGGTGAACCTCCAGATGCTCTGCCCCAACATGGTGTTGCTGGAGTGCCAACAAAAGGTGCAGAGAATGACAGCAGAAGAAATGGCCTACTGTTCTTTCACTTGAGACCCTTCCCTAAAGACTTTGATAAGAGCAGTCTCTTTAGCATGATGGACATAAAACTATTTCTATTAGATTTATAAAGTGTTTATTTTGTACTATAATATTTATGTTGTTGTTGTTAAGTGCTGTTGAATCAGTTCTGACTCATAATGAACCTGTGTAGGGTTTCTGATGAGTAGCTAGTGGGTTTGAACTACTGATCTTTTGACTAGCAGTTCACTGCTTATCCTCCAGCACCACACCAGGACCCCATAATTGTTAATGTTGTTGTTAAGTGCCATCTGATCAGTTCAGACTCATAGTGGCCCTATGTAGGGTTTCAAGGAGCAGCTGGTAATTTGAACCATGATTTGGCTCAAACCGACCTTATGGTCCAGTGCTTATCCTACAGTGGCACACCAGGACTCCATAACTTCCATAGTACTCCTTTTATTGGGACTCTTATCCTTTAGTGACAGCAACTATTTTAGGTAATATTAAGACAGCGAGTAATACATATTATCATTTATTTATCATAAATAGTGTCAAGAGAATTTGAAATATATTTTTACATAGCTTTGAATAAATGAAGTATTTTAAAGCTCTCTCCCTTTTGTTTTCTATATATATTCATATATTTTAACAATTTGATATGCCAAAGCGAGAGCAGTAATTTAGTCATAGAAAAAAGAATTTGATTGCAGTAAAGCACTGAATTTTATAAAATTTTCTAGATTACTCATTGCATATCTAGCCTATCATGCTCCCTTTTAATTTTTATTATAGGACCCACAACCAGATGATAGTAAGACAGGATTGAGTACTGTAACGTCCACATTTCTATTCTGAGCACAGATACTTCTTGGATGTCATACACACAATCCTGAGACTTCCTTCAATGATTAAGTATTATTGTCTTGCTCAATTATGATGAGTATTCATTACATCAGTAGATAGTAGTAATATGTGAAGGAAAAGTAGCAGTGATTCATGATTAGTTAAATACATAGTATAAAATAGTGTTTCTTTTTAGTAATGGGGACTTTTTGTTTATGATAACAATAGATTTAAAGACCTGGTATAAAACTGAAGATATTTTGACTATTTTAACTTATGTTTGTGATTTGCCTTAAGCAAGAAGACTAAGCACTGACTAATGAAATAAGGGTTTGATTTTACAGTGTAAATCAGTTATTTGTTGCTGATGAAAAATTACCTCAAACTTTAGAAGTTTTAAACAACACACATTTATTAACTCATAATTTCTGTGAGTAGGGAATTTTGGCACAGTTTAGCTGAATCTTCTACGTCAGAGTTTTTTTCACAAGGCTGCAATCAAATTGTCAGCTAAGGATGGGGTCAGATCTAAAGATTTGATTAGGAAATTATCCACTTCCTAGCTCACGTAATATGATGGGGCTTCACACAGTATGTGGAAAAGATCCATTATCTTTTAGTTCTATTTTTTCATGAACTTTTTGAAGCCACTTCATATGATTGCTTGAAGGATATAGCTCATCAGATTGTTGCAGCGAGCATCTCAGTTTTTTGCTGACTTCTGGTTGGAGATTGTCCTCAGTTCCTTGTCTTGTGGGCCTTGCCAACATGGAATTAGCCTTCATGAAATCCAGCAAGAGACTATCTGCTGGCAAGACGAAAGTCATTATCTTATGCAACCTAATAATGGAAATGACATCCCATCAATTTTGCTATATTCTATTGAATCGGAATCTTGGTGCAGTCCTGTAGGATAAACATTGTACTGCTAACTGCCGAGTCTGTGGTTCAAACCCATCAGTAACTCTTTGGAAACTATATACAGGGTCATTATGAGTCAGAAAAAATTCTACAGCACTTCACAACAACAATTATTGAAGATTATGCTCATACTCATGTGGAGGAATTACATAAAGGTGTGAATATCAAGAGTTGTAGATCTCTGGAGTCCATTTCAGAGCTGTTTGGATAATGGTTCTTGGATCTGTGCCACACTGTTGAGTTACTACATCTAGAGCATGATGTACAATTTTCATATCTATACATAAGTAAAGAATTATGATAATCTAAGTTTCAGAATAGACTTTGAAGCTTGCTATTGAGCTTCTAAAGTGATTAGAAGAAATGATGAAGTAAAAGAACTGAACATAAAATTTCAAAGGGCATCTCAAGAAGACACAGTATTATAATGAAATGTGCAAAGACTTAGAGATAGAAAACCAAAAGGGAAGAACATATTCAGCATTTCTCAAGATGAAAGACTTAAGAAAAAATTGAAGCCTCAACTTGCAGTATTGAAGGATTCTAAACAACATCCATATAAATGGAGAAAAAAAAAAAAAAGATTGAAGTTGTCAAAGATTTTATTTTGTTTGGATCAACCATCAACACTCATGGAAGCAGCAGCCAAGAAATCAAATGACATGTTATCTTAGGCAAATCTGCATTAGACATCTTTAACGTGTTGAAGAACAGATTTCAGTGTGAGGATTAAGGTGCACCTGATCTAAGCCTTGGCATTTTCAATAACCTCATTTGCATGCAAAAGTTGGACAGTAAATAAGGAAAACCATAGAAGAATCAATGCGTTTGAGTTACAGTGTTGGAGGAGAATATTGACAGTACTATGAAATGCCAAGAGAACAAATAGATCTGTGTTGGGAGAAGCACAGCTGGAGTACTCCTTGGAGGCCAGGATGGCCAGACTTCATCTCTTATACTTTGGACATATCTTCAGGAGTGACCAGTCACTGGAGAAGGATATCATGTTTGGTAAAGTGCAGGGTCAGAGAAAAAAAAAGGAAGATCTCCAACAAGATGGACTGGCACAGTGGCAGCAGCAATGGGCTCAGGGGTAGCAATGATTGTGAGGTTGGCCCAGAATCAGGCAATGTTTCTTTCTGTTTTGCATAAGGTCACTATGAGTTGGTACCGATTCGATGGCACCTAATAATAACATGGGCAAAATATTGAATGTTGCAGAAAGCATCAAAAAAAGATGGAAGGAATACACAGAGTCACTGTACCAAAAAGAAAGGTCAGTGTTCAACCATTTCAAGAGGATATATATGATCAAGAGCCAATGGTACTGAAGGAAGAAGTCCAAGGTGCACTGCAGGCATTGACAAAGAACAAGGCTCTAGGAATTGAGGGAATATAAACTTAAATCTTTCAACACAGGTGGCATTTACTTGTCTAGGCCAAGAAGCTTGGAAACTTGGCCAAATGATTGGAAAAGATTCATATATTTGCTCATTCCAAAGAAAGCTGACCAATAGAATGCAGAAATCATCGAACAATATAATTAATATCACATGCAAGTAAAATTTTACTGAAGATATTTTTAGGATGGTTGCAACAGTACATCAATAAAGAACTGCCAGAAATTCAATTTGGATTCAGAATAGGATGTAGAACTAGAAATATCATTGCTGACATTAGATGGATCTTGGCTAAAAGCGCAGACTGCAGGAAGATGTTTATTTGTGCCTTATTGACTAAGCAAAGGCATTAAAGTATATGATCATAACAAACTGGATAACAGTACAAAGAATTGGTATTCCAGAATACTTAACGGTGCTCACGAGGAATGAGTACATAAACCAACTATCAGTAATTCATACAAAACAAGAAGATTATGAATGGTTCAAAATCAGGACAGTTATTCAATCTGTTTGCTGAGCAAATAATCTGAGAAAGTTGATTATATGAAGTAGAATGTGGCATCAAGATTGAAGGAAGACTTATTGACAACCTGCAATATGCAGATAACTCAACCTGGTTTACAGGAAGAGAAGAGGACTTAAAATACTTACTGATGAAGATCAAAGAATATATGTATTACTCCTCAATGTAAACAAAACAAAGATCTTCCCAACTGGACCAATAAATAACATCATGATAAACAGGGAAATGATTGAAGTTGTCAAAGACTTCATTTTGGTGGAATTCACAATCTGCACTCATAAAAGCAACAGTCAAGAAGTCAAATTACATATTACAATAGGTAAATCTGCTGCACAAGACCTCTTTAAAGTGCTCAAGAGCATAAATGTTTGTTTGAGGATTAAGATGTGCCTGTCCCAACCCACGGTATTTTCAGTTGCCTCATATGCATGTGAAAGTTGTTTAATGAATAAGGAAGACCATAGAAGAATGAATGCATTTGGATTACAGTGTTGGTGAACAATATTGAAAGTGTCATGGACTGACAGAGAACAAACAAATCTGTCTTGAAAAAAGTACAGCTAGAGTATTTCTTAGAAGCATGTTCTTTGCACATGCTGATAGTTAGTGACCAGTCTTTGAAGAAGGACATCATGCTTGGTAAAGTGAAAGTTCATCAAAAAAGTGGCAGAACCCCATTGGGATGGATTGACACAGTGGTAGAAACAATGGATTCAAACATAACAACCATTGTGAGGATGGTGCAGAACCAGGCAGTGTTTCTTTCTGTTGTGCATAGTGTAGATATGAATAAGATTTGACTCGAGGCACCAAATAACAACAACATGTAACTGTAATGTGCATCTTTTTGTGCTCTGCTCCAATCAATCTTCCTGTTATTTGGAATCTTTTGCCTATAATGAATTTGGGACAATATCTAATTGTTGTTGTTGTTGTTTTAAATAATTTCTAGAATTATACATAGGGTAGGTATCCACACTTTGTCTGGAATATGTCTTCTTTATTAAATTTGTACATGTGTCACAGAAAGAAAAAAGGGATTCTTCTAAAACTAGTCTCAAAGTATCACTGAAATGTTGAGACAGAGGACTATTATAATTTTTTTACTATTTGAGTGGTTTTATTAAACTAAGACATCTGATATCTTATTAGCAATTAAGCTAATGGGAGACATAAATATACCTATATAAAAAAGAAAGCTATATGATTCCTTTTGGGTGTGTAGAGAAAGGAATGGGAATTATTGGGTGCTAATATCTTTCATGGAATTGAATCATTGTTGAGATTTGGAGTAATTGTCCTGTATTTCAGCCAATGTGGTACATCGCTTGTTTAAATAACTCTTCCATTTGCTGTATCTACAGGTTTTCTATTCATAGGCTCCAGAATCATAGCAAATAGAAGTCTTTTAAGTTGCTTTACCCATTTTTATATATGAGCACAGTGGCATCCTATGATAAGCACTGGACTGTGAATCACAAGGTCTGTAGTTCAAGCCTGGGTGAAGATTTAAAGCCTCAGAAACCCTATATAGGGTCACTATGAATTGAAACCAACTCCATAGCACATAAGAACAACAACAACTCATTGTTGTTGTTATTGCATGCTGTTGAGTGGGTTCTGACTCAACATGACACATATGCAAATGAATGAAACACATCTGGTCCCCACACTATCCTCATTTTTTTGAGCCCATTGTGGCAGCCACTGTGTGAATCTGTCTTGTTGGGAGTCTTCCTCTTTTTCAATGACTCTCTACCAAGAATGATGTTCTTCTCCAGGGATCAGTTCCTCCTTATAGAATGTCTGAAGCGAAGCATGTGAGTTAATATCTGGTTTGTCTTTAGATTGTATAAATCTTTCATCTTTCACTAAAATATGTGAGACAAAGCCATGCCATCCTTACTTCTAGGTTGTCTTACCTAAGCGCTTTATTATAGTTATTTGACTAATTTATTACTTAAGGCTATTTCAAAATGTTAAGAACATATTGTTTTTAAAGTTGAAAATTTTGTTTTAATATTTTAATTTTTTTGTATTCTGTATTTTCCCCTCTTTGAAACATACTAGACAGCACTTAACAACAACAACAACAAAATTCATATGTGAGTCCATTTATAGAAAAATGGAATATAGTCTTTTCTATGTAAGCTGTTAAATCACCCCCCAAATATTTGAAAGTTTCCTAAAGTCTACCTTACATTTTTATTTAATTTACAATTGTCGATCTCCTTCAATTTTCCTTAAAAGAAAAAATTCTGAAATTGCCTTATGTAATGTCTTTTCTATTTTTGTATTTAAAATTTTGCATAACTGGGTTATTTAAATCTTCTCTTTTCTATTCTGCTGCTTTAAAACACTTTTTCTTATGAAAGGCTAGTAATTGAATTAATTTGTACAGATCATCTGTACTATAAGACAAAAAGCATCTAATAAAAGTCCTGAATTCTATAACAAATATTTTGCCTGAAGTTTAGGAAAATCATTTATTATTGCTCTCACCTTGGCTCTAGACCAGGGTTTTAATTCAACTTCTAAAAATCTAACTTGTGTTCTAGCAATTTTACAATGTAATATTTTCTACTGAGCACTGGGGAGATGGGAGTTCATTTAGAAAGTGAAGTGGGAAAAAAAAGAGAAATGCAAAGATAGTAGTCTTTAGGCAGGAACCAGGACCTTGAAAATGAATATAGTGGAACTTGATTTGTGTTGTGCAACTTTAGTACGACAATGAAAGGAACTATTGCCAATTTCCTATTTTGTTCTCTGATTTTTCTGACATTTAAGTTCCTCTTAAATATCTTGATATTTTAATCTGTTGAATTGGATATATCATTAGTTCTACATAATTTTTACTTTATATATATATATATATAAACATATGTATGTGGATGATAGTGATGGTGGTTGTGTGCTGCGGAGTTGATTCCTACTCATAGCGACCCCATGTCGGTTTTCTGAGGCTCTGAATCTTTATGGGAGCAGAAAGACTCATCTTTCTCCCATGGAGAGGAAAGCAGATTTGAATTTATAGTTAGCAGTCAAACATGTAACCCATCACACTACCAGGACTCTGTATATACACCTGTATATATATATATATAAAACAACAGCAACAAATATATATATATATATGTTGGTTGGAACTGATTCGGTGGCACTGAACAACAAGATAGATATAGAGATAGAGAGATAGATAGATAGAAAGAGAGATAGAGATAGATAGATAGATATAGATATAGGTATGTTGTTGTTGTTGTTAAGTGTTGT
>NW_006408700.1:1221621-1222519 GCF_000296735.1 Chrysochloris asiatica
TTAGGAGTTTTGAAGACAATCATCTATAGTTTAATATCCTGAATAACTCTTTTCCATAAAATCTCCCCATATTACTGGATTGATAAATTGAAATGTTCTAGCTAGAAACTCAAAATTGATTTCTCCACAGAGTAATGTTTCAATCTATCAAAAATTAAACACACTATTGTACATCAATAATTTTGTTGTTTGTTTGGTGCCATCAAGTCAGCTCTGACTCATAGTTCACCAGTCTGCACATAATTACAATCGGCTCTTTGAACCCATTGTTGCAATCACTGTGTTAATGCATCTTATTGGGCATTTTCCTTGTTTCTGTTGACCCTCTACCTTGTTGTTGCTAAGTGCCATTGAGTTGGTCCCAATATATAGCAATGATGTATAGGGTTTCTGAACACTGACCTTGCAGTTAGCAGCCCAGTGCTTATCCTGCAGCAACACACTAGGACAATGATCCTCTACCTTCTTGTTGTTTTTGTTAGGCATTGCCGAGTTGGTTCTGACACAACAGAACACAAAATGCCTGGGCCTGCTCCATCTGCACAATTTTTGTTAAGCTTGAGCCCATTGCTGATGTCACTGTGCCAATATATCTGGTTGGAGATCGTCATCTTTTTGGCTTACCCTCCACTTTACCAAGCATTATGTCTTTCTCCAAGGACTAGTCCCTCTTGATAACATGTCTGAAGTATGAGGGATAAAGTCACATCATCCTGACTTCTAAGGAGCATCTTGACTGTACTTAGTCCTACACAAATTTGTTTATTCTTCTGACAGTCCATGATAATTTTAATATTTCTTCTCCAACATCATAACTCAAATGCATCACTTTTTGTATAGTCTTCCATATTCATTATCCAACTTTCACATGCATATGTTGTTGTTGTTAGGTGCCACC
>NW_006408700.1:1224169-1237537 GCF_000296735.1 Chrysochloris asiatica
AAATCTTTACGGGAGCAGAAAGCCTCATCTTTCTCCTGCGGAACAGCTGGTAGTTTCGAACTGCTGACCCTGAGGTTCACAGCCTGATTCATAACCGTTATGCTACCAGAGCTATATATATATATGCTTATTATCATGTAAATGGCTTACAATTGCAGAGTCCCAGGTCCCCAGCAGAAGAGACACTCTTTCCTGAGTGTCCATTGTATTCGAGTAGGACCCTCCCTCCCCCCTTCAAAGAAACACCCCTTTGATTGACTGGCTGCTCATACCCATTCATTACAGAATTAACTATGCCTGCATTAGGTTTCATCTGCATGGGAATAAGCACATTCCAATTGATAAACCTCTGGAAATCCTGGCCTAGTTGAATTGACACAGAACCCTAACCATTACATCTGTCTTAGAAGAAGTACAGTCAGAATGCTCCTTAGAAGTGAGAATGTCAAGAATTTGTGTCATGTACTTTAGACATGTTATTAGGAGGAACTAGTCTCTGGAGAATGACATTATGCTTGGTAGACGGTCAGTAGAAAAGAGGAAGCTCCTCTGTGAGATGGACTGACACAATGGCTGGCACAATGGGCTCAAGCAGCAATGCTAATGACACAGAAATAGGCAGACTATTTTAAAAGTATGTAGGTGTTTATACATATGCATATATACTATTTTGCCATTTATATAGGAAATTAGAGTTAGAATTAAAGTATGAATGTATATAAGGAGCTCTGGTAGCGTAGTGGTTATGAATCGGGCTGCTAACCTCAAGGTCAGCAGTTCGAAACTACCAGCTGTTCCATGGGAGAAAGATGAGGAATTCTACTCCCATAAAGATTTACAGCCTCGAAACCCTGTACAGGGTCACTATGAGTCAGAACCGACTCCATGGTACATAACAACAACATATATAAGAAACAGAAGTTCTTAAAGGAGGAGGTTAGTCACAGATACGCACAAAAAAGGGGTTCCGTGATCAGTCTAGAGTGTGTGTTTGTGAATATTATCTTAGGTTCCCTGAGCAAACAGAGTATAAGGAAATCTCCACAATCACTGGACAAATACATCATTCACTACTTATACAGCACAGCAGAGGGTGCTCATTAAGGTTGTCTAGACAAATTGATGTCATGTTAGATTAATCACTTTTCTCAAATTAGTTATCATTCTAACCAATTTTCAATTGAACACCCAGGACTTACTTGGATTGGACGGGGCCTTTTCTTCCCTCTGATCTCTATGAATCATTCCCTCAAAATCAGAAAAGTTGTATATAACAAAAAGTCTGTACATTCAACAGAAAATTTATAAATCTAAAACATATAACATGTGAAGACTTTCTACATACACAAAACAACAAAAACAAAATGCAGTAGGAGAGTAAGCAATTAATGGAAAATTTTTATCAGAGAAAATGTCTATAAAGTGAAATGTCCATTGACCTTATGAAAAGACCTATATCTGATTACCAACTAATCTACCTACTGATTCATAATCTGTCTATCTATCTATCATGACTCATAGATACGTATGGAGGCTTTCTGAGATTGAAAATCTTCATAGAAACAGACAGCCTTATATTTCTCTCATGGAACAACTGGTGGGTTTGAACTAAGAACTTTGCTGTTAGCAGCCCAATGCCTAACCAAAAGTGCTTGTACTCCTCAAAATCAAAATCACATGAAACAAAGATATTGGCCTAATTGCCTTATACAAATTCCTACAAGTTTACAAATCCTAGGATAACCAGTTAAAGTCAGGAACAAGAGTTCTGTATACCAGTTGACTCAGGTGTTTGGAAGGTGTGGAGTTCAGGAATGGATTTGTGTTCAGATGTGTAAACCAGTTGCCATCATCTGTGGGACTATAAATGATCACAAGAGAATGATGTTGACTGGTTAACATACATTCATTGAAGTGAATCTGTTTGTGGTTGGCTGATGAGATGAAAGGGCTCACACTGAATGGTTGGCATTCAAAAACATGTTCACTGAGGCAAGTTTTAGGTTGATTGCACTGGCTTAAAACCAGTTTTAGTGGTTCCTAGCTACTCTAATACAGAACAATGAGTGTTTTCCTAAATTTATGAACATGTTTTCTTTCTCACAATTTGGGAAATTCTGGCCCATGTCAAGCACAAAATTTGCCTCCAGGGCCTGACAATGTTTTCTCTTACTCTAAAATATATAATAGACTCTTTAAATTGAGGAAATTTAGAAGGAAAACATAAGCCAGCCATTTGGCAACATAATATCCCTTCAAGATATGGGTGAGCGGGAGATTCCATCTTTCTTTGGTGAGTCTCTTAGAGGCTGCTAACTCAAAGACTCTCAGGTACTGGGTATGTGGATAATATGTAGATAAAGGGATAATGATTTAAGGTGAGTCCATGGTAAGCAGGAGAATGCAGATTCTTCTAAAGATTCACATTAAATGCATGAGTAAAAGACACAGGGTCTCTATGGGTCAGAACTGACTCAGCAGCACTTACCAACAACAACTAATGAAACATAAACATTTTATTAGCTTATTTCTTGTTAATTCATTTTGTTAGCATTAACATTCATTTAATGTTTACTGGAGAAGTCATTCAGCTTCCTTTTTTGTATGTCTGAAAATGTAAAACCAAGTTCCAACTACCCAGTGGTGTTCATTTACAGTGATAGTATTGGAAGAAATGATACTTTTTATAGGCTCAAGTATATCACATTAGGCTTCTAATGAGATTAGGTTAGGGACATGATTGTCTATGGAAGACAAAGATATACACTTATATAATAATGAGCTATTTAAAAATGATATTAAAATGACACAAATCCTGGAAGATGTTAAGATAGTTATGCTAGCAACTAGTAAGCATTACCTTGGCTGATCTTTGTATATCTTGGATTCTTTCTAAAACTGATTTTCTGACCACAGGCTGTGAACCCATTCCTGTCCGCTATCTCGAATGGAGCAACATAGAGTCCATCATTGCCATCGCCTTCTCTTGCCTGGGTATCCTCGTTACATTGTTTGTTACTCTCATCTTCGTGCTATACCGGGACACACCAGTGGTCAAGTCCTCCAGTCGGGAACTCTGCTATATTATCTTAGCTGGCATCTTCCTTGGCTATGTGTGCCCATTCACCCTCATTGCTAAACCTACCACCATGTCCTGCTACCTCCAGCGCCTCCTGGTTGGCCTCTCCTCTGCCATGTGCTATTCAGCTTTAGTGACCAAAACCAATCGCATTGCCCGCATTCTTGCTGGAAGCAAGAAGAAGATCTGTACCCGGAAGCCCAGGTTCATGAGTGCCTGGGCCCAGGTGATCATCGCCTCGATTCTGATCAGTGTCCAGCTAACACTGGTGATAACCCTGATCATCATGGAGCCCCCCATGCCCATTCTGTCCTATCCAAGCATCAAGGAAGTCTACCTTATCTGCAACACCAGCAACCTGGGTGTGGTGGCCCCTGTGGGCTACAATGGACTCCTCATCATGAGCTGTACCTACTATGCCTTCAAGACCCGCAACGTGCCCGCCAACTTCAATGAGGCCAAATATATCGCCTTCACCATGTATACCACCTGCATCATCTGGCTGGCTTTTGTGCCCATTTACTTTGGGAGCAACTACAAGATCATCACTACCTGCTTTGCAGTGAGTCTCAGTGTGACGGTGGCCCTGGGGTGCATGTTCACTCCCAAGATGTACATCATCATCGCCAAGCCCGAGAGGAATGTCCGCAGTGCCTTCACCACCTCTGATGTAGTCCGCATGCATGTTGGTGATGGCAAGCTGCCCTGTCGTTCCAACACTTTCCTAAACATCTTCCGAAGAAAGAAGCCAGGCGCGGGGAATGCCAAGTGAGTTATCTGACTTGGTTTGTTTTCTCTTTTTCTTTCCTTTCTATTTTCTTTTATTTGTCTCAGTTATTTTCCTCTATTTCCCACCCACCCCCCCCCCCCTTTTTTTTTTTTTTTTTTTTTTTTTTTTTTTTTTTTTTTTTTTTTTTTTTTTTAACCTTTTCCCAACTCTCACAATCTGCTGTAATAGGAAAACAGTACTAGAGAGAGGTATTCTTTGTTTCCATTCCTTTAAAAGAGCCAAAAGCATGACACAACAGTCAGCTAAGCATGTATGGGATCATTCTTGTCTGCAAACTGCGGCTTCAGTTCTGCCAGGAATTTTCCCTTTCAGTGGCTGAACCTAGCTCTGGAGTCTGAGTCAAAGGTGCAAACACTTGATCTAATTTCTAGATTAGGCCATGGGTGAAAGTCGTTTCAGATTTATTTTTATCATTCTGCCACCTCACCATTACTAATCTGGGGGTGGAGAGAAAGGAAATGAAGCACTCAGGGAAATTACTATTTTGAAATTTGACTGAAAATGAGCACCAAGTATGTTCCGGAATAACACTCCTGAAGTAACTGTTACAAACGCTTCTCCCCTCTACTTATTGAAATTTCATATATATTTTAATTTCCACAATGCCATCCAGGAATTGGGCTTTCTCTACTATAGCTCCACAATTAGAATGGTTTCCTAACCAAAAATCACCAAAAGAAATAAGGTACCATATAAAGGGGATGCACCTCCAAACTCAAGATTTAGTGAGAATAGCACAAGCCCAGAGTATTTCTATTCTGGTCATTCTTCTAAACAGTTTGTGTGCTAGACATTTTTGTATCATCTTCCTCACCCTCTTGTCCCAAGAAGCATATGTTAAAATTTGCATATGTCATCTCTGAAAGCCAAGAAAACAAATCTCATGTAAATGTACAATTTTAAAAAAATGACATGGTTGCTGAAAGTTCTAAAAGTAACTGAATTACTCAAGAATTCAGCAATATTCCCCATTAACAGCATTGATTGCATGTTATAAAATAATACTTTAAAGCGTGAAGGATTATAATAGTAATAATCATAACATATACAGTGTTTTTCAACATTCTGCCTCCCTGAACATGTCAGCAAGTCGGCAAACCACGGTACTGATGTGAATTTCCCTACTTTGCAGATGAGGACCCTGAGCTACCATGAAATTGGGTGATTTAAAATGGAACTCCACTTATTTATTCTTTCTTTGCCCAAACCATAGCCCGTATGCAATTTCTCTTCTTATGTCAAAATCTTGTTTTTGTTGTTGTTGTTAAGTGATGTTGAGTTGGTTCCAACTCTCCAAGGAGCAGTTAGTGAGTTTGAACTACTAACCTTGAGGTCAACTGCTTATCTTACGGTGCCATGCCAGAACTCCTATGTCAAAATCCATATGCCTTAAAATTCTGGGTTTTGTATTTTACTTGCCAAACAGAAACATGGGTGTCTGTTACAGATATCATAGTTGGCATGATAATAAGATGGAATCTTTCAGAAAACATGTTTGAAATTCACAAGGTTATTATTCAAATGAAGACATTCTTAAATGTGTCAATGTTAGGGGTGAAGCTAATCATTTACACCTACTTCTTGATGTATCTGTTTCACGTTTTTCATAAAATGGTAATTATATTATTTACTTACAGTCAAATGTTTCTCTTTTGCCATGGTTTGTCATGCTAGCCAACATCCCCTCAGCCACAACCTATTATTAATAGTGCCATGGAATGTGAAAACAATAGTCCATAGCTTCAGAGTCCTGGCGTAAATTGTCATCATTACAATTTCCACTAAGGGAAAAGGAACTGAGAAGAAAGAAGACCCCTCAAAGCTGGAATACTTGTAGGGACTAAGAGATTTCTTTATCACATCACCTATGGTTTTATGAGGGTCCCATCACCCCTCATCCCCCATCGGCCAGTTCCATCTTTCTAGTTTTTTGCCTTCATTACAGTTCTTCAGAAACTTTCATATGATTTTTGGACATGGGTCATTTCCAAAACCTGTTATTCCAACCATTTAATGAAAAGAAAGAACCCATAGTATCCAAAGAATCTTGTGCTGATGTCCAGGAATCTGTATGTTTTACAAGCTTCTCCAGAAATTCTGGGTGCCATATGCAGACAGGTGTCCTAGCTGCCGAAGAGCACACTGACAAATGATTGATATGCAGAGCTTGCTACTGGTAGAAAATTGAGCTATACATTACTTTTATTCTTAACACTCCCATAGGAAGCCAGGCATTGAAGTACATTCTGATTACTTTCCTATGCCTGAAACTATTCTCTGTATTCTGAGAAAATCCCTTTTCGAGTTCAAATCAACCAGAAGCTTCATAGGAGAAAGAAAGGCTTTCTGCTCACATAAAGATTTACAGCCTCCAACCTTATACAGGGTTACTGAGTTGAAACCGATTCCCCTGCACATAACCACCACAGTGAAGCTGGAGTCTTGGTGTAACATCGTGGGATAAATCACTGGACCACAAGGTCGGTTTGAATCACAAGGTCAGTGGTTCAAACACACCAATCACTCCTTGGAAACCCTATACAGGGTCACTATGAGTCAGAACCAACTCGATGGCACTTAACAACAACCACATGAAGTTAAGAGTGCTGGTGACACTGTAGGATAAGCACTGAACTACTAACCATAATGTTGGCAATTCAAAGCACCAGCCACTGTGTGGGAGGATGACGAAGCTTTCTGTTCCCACACAGATTTACAGCCTCAGAAACTCTATAAAGGGTTGCTATGAGTTGAAATTGACTCTGTGTCACCTAGCAACAACAACAACAACATAATTAAGTCAGGAACCCTGGTGACACAGTGGTTAAAGTGTCTCTATTGTTAACCAGAAGGTTGGCAGCTGGAATCCCTGAGCCACTCCACAGGGTAAAGATGTGGCGGCCTACATCCCATAAAGGTCATTGTTGTTGTTGTTTAAGTGCCTTAGAGTTGGTCCAACTCATAGCGACTGTGTATAGGGTTTCCGAGGAAAGACTGGTAGGTTTGAATAACCGACTTTGTAGTTAGAAGTCCAGTGCTTATCCTATAGCACCATATCAGGACTCCATAAAGATTGTTTTTGTTGTTCTATGCCTTTGAATCGGTTTCAACTCATAGCGACCCTGTATAGGGTTCCCAAGGAGTAGCTGGTGAGTTTGAACTGCTGGCCTTGTGGTTCACAGTCCAATGCTGATCTTACAGCACCATACTAGGAGCTCCTCCACCCAGCCCCCACCCCCATAAAGATTACAGCACTAGAAACCCTGTGGGACTATTCAGCTGTGTCCCATAGTGCTGCTGTGAGTCAAAATAGATTTGACATCAGATTTTGTTATAATGAAGGTAGAAACGACTTATAATTTCTTTCAGCTGCTTCTGAGGGAAAAAAAAACAACAACAGCATAGTTTAAAGGATCATGATTGGTTTTTCAATAAATGTTAGTTTTACCAGTAAATTTCTTAACTAGTGGCTGTAATTTATCTGATTGTTATGGTTAAAAAAATATTGCTAAATATTAATTAAAGCATGCAGTTTTTTTATTTCAATTTGTAGCTTCTCTGTGGTATCCACACAGTTGAGTTAACACAGGCAGGTTATTTGGAGCTAAACTTCTATGGAAAACAACCAGCCATTTACTCATTCTGCTCATTAATCCTGCTGTTTCTCTTTTAACTCTGTATGATGCACTGCTGGGGACGATCATGCTTAAAGATACCAGTCATCTTAGTTCCTGTGTTTTTACCTTTTTCTTTTAGTGTTTGTTCAGGTTTTCCTGGTTTAGCTCCAAAGTTACAAAACCCACAAAGAATCTCATATTGTCTACAGCAACAAAAATCTAGCAGAGTTTTGTGTGAAGCTAGGAACTGAGAACCCTGGAGAACATATCACCCAATGAGCTGATTGCCATTCAGGATGTGTAGTTCCTATGTTCATGGCGTATTGAGAGTGTTCGGCAGCCTGAATATATAGATATAAACACAGAACAGATGCTGCAATAAAGAGCTTCCAATGGATCTATCTATTGGAATATTATTTTGAAGAGTTGCAAGTCCAATGGCATCCTTGTAGCAGGCTGTTTCTGAGCGACATGGGATGGACGGTGCTAGAGGTCTGCTTTTGCAAAGTTTGCTTCCATTAAAAAATAAATAAATAAAAGTTCCAACTCAGTATCTGGCAAAATGAGAGCTTTGGGCACTTGATTTCCATTCTTCTGGAAAGTAATTTAGGAGAGGTTTAACGTTTAACAGATAGATTGGGTGTTTGGGTTACTTGAGTGATTTATAACCAGAAGTCCTATAGACATAAACCTACCTTGGGAGATCAGATGCATAGTATAATTGGCGCTGACACCTCTCATTTCTTTAGCTGTTAATTTAATGCACTTGGATGGGAAAATATTCAGGCCTAACTTACTATAGAAAGATATTGGTAGAATTATGTTTCTTGTCAATAAAAGAAACAGAAATCCATGGGAATTCATATTGAAGTGATTACATAAATCAAAGTTACTTTTTGCTTTCTTTTAAACTAAAATGTGTTAACATTCTACAATTGAATAATTAAAGCATTACATAAATTACATACTTCTTTAAAGAAATAATTGATCAATAGCTGAATGGCACACTAGAATTTTTAGTTGTTTTTGGATAAATAACCTCAATAGTGCAAACAAAATTTGTGGTTTAAAGACCCAACATGTATGTAACAAATGTAGATGTATGACCTTTTACCACAGGGGTGGGGAACCTTTTTTCTGCCAAAATTTATACCATCATTCACAGGACATACAAAATTATCAACTTCAACATTACCCTACTATATTTGGTCAAATACTTCATTAACTCACCCCTAATATGTGTCCTGTTGTGGCACTGTGGGTTAATGCATTGGACTACAAAGTCGGTTAGAACGGCAAGGTCAACAGTTCAGCTCCCTAGTCATTCCTTGGAAACCCTATACAATGTTGCTATGGGTCAGAACCGACTCGATGGAACCACTTAACAACAACAATATGATGGCTGGAACTGTGGTTGCCTTAGCAGGGCCAGATCAAATGATTTCTCAGGTCTTATAGGACCCCTGGGCCAGGTGTTTCCCACTGGTTCCACAAGCATATTGTAGTATGCCTTCAAGTCAGTTCTGACTCATAGGAACCTGGTATAGGATTTCCAAGGCTGTAAACCGTTATGGATGGGGAGTCCTGGTGTGGCACCATAGAGTAAGCACTCCACTCAACTTCAAGGCCAGTTTGAACTACAAGGTCAAAGGTTCAAACTCACCAGATGCTCATTGGAAACCCTATACAGGTTCGCTATGAGTCTTAACTGATTTGACAACACTTAACAACACCAAGGAGTGTGGCACTGTGGGTTAATATGCTAGACTGCAATGTTGGTTTGAACCACAAGGTCGGTGGTTCAAGCTCACCAGCTGTTCCTTGGAAACCCTATGCAGGTTTGATATGGGTCAGAAACAACTCCACAGCACTTAACAACATCAACAAAACTTCATGGGAGTGGAAATTCTCACCTTTCTCCCTTGGAACAATTGATAGTTTCAAACCACAGACCCCGTGGTTAAAATCCCAATACGTAACCCACTATGCTACCAGGGCCTCTTTGCATGCAAAATGAAAACAAATCCATGCACAAGGAAAGACATCAGGTTGATACAAGAAAGTAATTTTAAAGCATATGCTCCTAAGTAAAAAGAATGTTGTTATGCTCTTGGAATTGTTTCTTAAGCATTTAGATACATGCCTTAGTTAAGTGCATGAACTTCCAAGTAGAAGGATACACTGAGGAAATTTCTCTTTCATTCTTTACTAGAAATGTTTTTGTTTGTTTATTTGTTTGCAAGTAAAGGTAATAAAAACCTGCTGCATTAATCATTATTCATTTCAATACGCCTTTTTTCTTTTGATTATGAAAAGAAATATGATCATGAGCCAACAGACATCACAGTCAAATAATGGTCACATAGTCTCTTTCATGGTAAGAATTAATTCACTATTATAGCTTGTAAATGAGAAAGCCAGTCATTATGAATTTGTATTTTTATAAATGACCAGACTATGTCTTTTATACTACAGACATATTGTCAGGAAAGCCCAGTCACTGGAGAAGGATATCATGTTTAGGTCAGAGATAAAGAGGAATTGGCAAAGTGGAAGCATCAATGGGCTCAAACGTAGCAAACATTATGACGCTGACCCAGGATCAGGCAGTGTTTCGTTCTATTGTGCATAGGGTCACTGTGAGTCGGTACTGACTCAATGGCAGCTAACAACAACAACAACAACAAAATTGTACAATATGTGGCTTTAAAATAATTGCAATTCTTCACATGAGTTTATGGTTAGTAGTGAAGATTTTATTGTAGTATTTACTATTTGTTAATAACATTTCTTGAGGATCTACTATGCATTTATTCAGTCACCATTGTTTCAACAACAAGCTTCTAAAAAGTGCATAGATGCATGGCATGCTACTAGATACTATTTAGAGAAAGAAGGTATCAGAGATAGGCACTGGCTGCACCAATATTTCAATATCGTAAGGACACTTGACTACATTTTAACTAAAGACATTATATAGAGGATCAAGATATAAATATTTTTTGTGTTCAGGGAAAAGAGAGATTAAGTCCAACTAGTCCTGGTGTGGCACTGTGGGTTAATGCGCCAGACTGCAAAGCCATTTGAACTGCAATATCAGCGCTTCTAGCTCAGCAGCTGCTCCTTGGAAACCTCATACAGGGTCGCAATGGGTTGGAGCCTATTTGACGATGCTTAACAACAACAACAACAACAAATGAGCAGTTAGTAACTGTAGAAGGATTGGGTAATTTTTTTTAAGTAACGATAGCATTAAAAGTTGACCTTAAAAGATATCATTTCATATGAAGAAAATCATTTGACTGAAGTCTCAGAGGCAGAAATGTTGACGTTCGTTCAGTCTTCAACATTAGTGTGCAGAAAGCACATGGAGGGGTATGGTGGTGGTGGTTGTGGCTGTGTGCCACCAAGTTGGTTTCCACTCATAGTGACCCTGCATCGGGTTTCTGAGGCTGTAAATCTTTATGGGAGCAGAAAGCCTCCTCTTTCTCCCATGGAGCAGCCCAGTGCTTCTCCTATGGAGCCACCATGTTCCCTAAACACATACTAGTTCTGGTAGAGGTGTACCACTGGGTCGATTCAGACTCAGGGCAACTCAGACGACAAATCTTTATGGAAGCAGAAAATCTCATCTTTCTCCCATTAAGCAACTGGTAGATTTGAACTACTGACCTTGTGGTTATCTGCCCAGCTTGTAATCCACCATGGTACCAGGGCTCCTAAAGGAGGGGTATGCTGTTTTTGTTGTTAAGTGCCATGGAGTTGATTCTGACTTATAGGGACCCTGTATAGGGCTTCCAAGGACTGGCTGGTGGGTTTGAACTGCCATCCTTGTGGTTAGTAGTCCAGTGCTTATCCTATAGCACCACACCAGGACTCCATGGAGGGGTATGTTGTTGTTGGTAAGTACCGTGGAGTTGGTTCTGACTCATAGCGAACCTGCACAGAGTTTCTAAGGCTGTAAATCTTTACGGGAGCAGAATGCCTCATCTTTCTCCCACAGAACTGCTGGTAGTTTCGAACTACTGATCTTGAGGTTGGCAGCCCAACTTGTAACCACTATGCTACCAGATATTGTTGTTGTTGTTATGTGCTGTGGAGTTGGTTCTGACTCATAGCGACCCTGCACAGGGTTTCCGAAGCTGTAAATCTTTACAGGAGTAGAATTCCTCATCTTTCTTCCATGGAACTGCTGGTAGTTTCGAACTGCTGACCTTGAAGTTAGCAACCCGATTCGTAACCACTACGCTACCAGAGCTCCTTATACTACCAGATAGTCTTCAGTAAATTTGTAAAAGCAGGAAGCAGATTATGAGCAATGTTCAATGTCCTGAAAAAACAGTTTCAATACTCTTCCATAAACCATGAGATGAATTAAAGCCTTCTGTGAAGTTCCATGACTGTGTGTGTGTGCAAGCTTTATGGGCAGAGATTTATGGAAACTGTTCTGAGCCTGCAGCATTAGAAGTGAAATACCAGTGAGGGAAGGCGAAGGAAGAAATAAAAAAATAAGATATGACTGATGAGAGAAAATAACCAGGTATCATAAAAATAGAGGGTAAATAAAGGAGTAGTAGGACTGGGAAAAAGGTGTGGATGACTTAGGTTTGAGAGTTATTAATTGAAAATACTGTAAAGACATCAAAAAGGAGCCATCCCTATGCTACTGAGGACTTTAAGTCTAACACACAAGAGCGAGGTCTGAGCCAGAGCTTCAGACTGGAAGCTGAATGATACAGAATTAAAGTGTCTGAATGTTTAAAGTAATTAATAGAAGGCTTATTACATGAGGAAAGAAGAAAACAGAAGACAGAATATTAGGGAACATTTACACTTAAGAGATAAGTTAAAGAAGAAAAATCTGAGGACAATAAACAAAGGATAATAAAAAAGAATGTGAGAAACAGGAGACTAAGGGATCATGGAAATCTGTTGTTGTTAAGTGTGGTTGGGTTGCTTCCAACTCATGTTGTTGGTGTTAAGTGCCGTTGAGTCAGTTCCGACTTCCGACCCATAGCAACCCTTTTCCAAGGAGCGACTGGTGAGTTTGAACAGCCAAGACTGTCTCAAGAAAATAGAATCTGAGACCCTGGAGAAGTATGGCGACCTTGAGAGAGGTCAGTGGTGTGATCTAGTAACAGCTATATCATAATAATTTGACACTAAGGGGAAGTCAAAATGTATTGCTACTAAGGTTCTAGTTCATACATTCACAGGTTTGTTCTAAACAAAACATCCTTTCTCAGTAATACACTTGTCTTAATGTCATTAGGCTAATGCGCTAGACTCCGTCAGTTTGAACCACAAGGTAAGCAATTCATGCTCACCAGCTGCTCCTTGGAAACCCTATGCAGGGTCGCAATGAGTCACAAGTGACTTGACTGCACTTAATAACAACAAGAGTTACTAGGGTGACTTCATAAAAAAGGTCCAGTCAAAATAGTGACTTCTGAGAATTTCTGCTGAGCCAACTAAATTCAAGGCAGAGAGGTCAGCTAAGAAGGGTTTTAGGATTCCAAGGGTATAGTCTTGACAGATTTTCTCAAAGGACTTAGGACAATCATGGGCTTATAATGAAGAAGTTTTAAGAACATTGAAAACTGCCTTGATGAGAAAAAGACCAGGAAAGTTGTGCTGAGCAATGTTTTCCATCACCACACCTGTTCGGTGTTAAAGAGTACCAAGGAGAATTCCCCTGGGAAGCCTTACCCCATCCACCCTAAAGCCCTGATCTTGTCCCTTCAAACTTTGTTTTTATTCCTCAAATTCAGAGAACATTTCAAAGGAGCATGGCTTAAGTTCCTCATGGATGCCCAAACTGCCATTTGTTGTTGTTGTTAAGTGCCATCGAGTTGATTCCAATCCATAGCGACCCTGTAGAG
>NW_006408700.1:1237637-1239884 GCF_000296735.1 Chrysochloris asiatica
GCTACCAGAGCTCCTTAGATATAGGTATAGGTATAGATATATAGAGTCCTGGTGTAGCTGTTTGAACTGCAAGGTTGGTGGTTCAAGCTCACCAGCTGCTCCTTGGAAACCCTATTCAGGGTCGCTATGTGTTGGAATTGACTTGATGGCACTTAACAACAACAACAACAAAGTGGATGGAGTCCTCTTGTGGTGCTG
This sequence comes from Chrysochloris asiatica, assembly GCF_000296735.1. Lineage (NCBI taxonomy): Eukaryota > Metazoa > Chordata > Mammalia > Afrosoricida > Chrysochloridae > Chrysochloris > Chrysochloris asiatica. Next base: position 1,237,836 of record NW_006408700.1, read on the forward strand.
TGCTTAATGCACTGGACTGTAAATTTGATTTGAACTGCAAGGTCAGTCGTTCAAGATCACCACTTGCTCCTCAGAAAACCTATACAGGATCGCTATGAGTCAGAATCGACTTGATGATACTTAACAATAACAACAACAAAGTGAATGGAAGAAATGAAGTAAAGGGGCAAAAGATCCCAAACCACAGCTTGAGAAGACAATGTACTATAATGGAATGCACAAAGTCTTGGAGTTAGAGAACCAAAAGAATAGAACATGCTTGGCATTTCTCAAGTTGAAATAACTGAAGAAAAAAATCAAGCTTTAAGTTGCAATATTGATGTATTATATGGATAAAACAACAACCCAGGTGGCACAATGTTTAAGTGCTAGGCTGTTAACCAAAAGCTTAGCAGCTCAAAACCACAACCACTCTATGGGAGAAAGATGTTGTCGTCTGCTTGTGTAAAAATTGAAGCCTTGGAAACTCTATAGTTCAGTGTGATTTTGTCATGCAGGAATGCTATGAGTAAGAATCAACTCTGTGACAATTTTAGGGGGGAACTATTGAATGTTGCAGGAAGCATATAAGTAAGATGGAAGAAACACACAGAGTAACTGTACCAATAAGAATTTGTCAATGATCAACCATTTCAGGAGGCTGTTGTCTTGAAGAACTGATAGTATTGAAGGAAGAAGTCCAAGTTACACTAAAGGCATTGATCAAAAATAAGTTTCCAGGAATTGTCAGAATACCAATTGAGATGTTTCAACAACCTGACACAATGCAGGAGTTGTTTACTTGTCTATACCAAATAATCTGTAAGATAATGACTTGGCCAAGCAATTGGAAGAGATCCATACTTGCGACAAATCCAAAGAAAGGTGATCCAACAGAATGCAGAAATCACCATGAAATATCATAACCATCATATATAAGTAATATTTTTCTGAAAATAATTTAAAAAATGGTTGCAGTACAACAGTAACAGGGAACTGCCTGAAATTCAAGCCCAATTCAGAAAAAGATACGGAAAGAGTGATGTTGCAGAAGTCAGATGAATCTTGGCTGAAAACAGAGAATACCTGTGTGTTATTGACTATACAAAGGCATTTGACTATTTGGATCATAACACGTAATTGTGCTTATATGTAACCTGTACAAGGAAGAAGATACACTCCTTCAAATAGAACAAGGGGATACTGTGTGTGGTTTAAAAATCAGGAAAGGTGTGCATAAGGGTTGCATACTTGTACTACCCTCATTCAATCTGTATGCTGAGCAAATAATCTGAGACACTGGACGGTATGAAGAAGAATGTGACGTCAAGGTTGGAGGAAGACTCTTAACAACCTGCAATATGCAGATGATACAACTTTGCTTTCTGACAGTAAAGAGGACTTGAATCACTTGCTAATAAAAATTAAAGACTACAATCTTCAGTATGGATTACAATTCAGCATAAAGATAACAGAAATCCTCATAAATAGATGTTCAATAAGCAACATTATGTTAAATGGTGAAAGTTTAAAGTTGTCAAGGACTCTATTTTACTTGAATCCACAATCAACATCCATGGAAGCAACAGTCAAGAAATCAAACATCAGATTGCATTTGGCAAATATACAACAAAAGAGAAGCAAAGATGTCACTCTGAGGATTAAGGTGCGCCTGACCCAACCCATGATATTTTCAGTAACCTCGTATGTGTATGAAAGTTGGATGTTGAATAAGGTATTGGTGCATTTGAATTATGATGCATTTGAACTATGGTGCTAGAAAAGAATATTGAATGTACCATGGCTGCCAGAATAATGAACAAACCTGTTGTCTTAAACTGTGTTTTCTAAAGAAGGAAAACCAGTGGAGAGAGAGAGAGAGAGAGAGGTTTATTATATTGAAAGCAGTCCACACCCCTAAGGAAACACCCATTTTATTAATTGGTTGCTCATAGGTACTCATTAGAGAGTTAACTACGCCTGTATTATGTATTAGGTTTCATCACCATGGGAATAAGCACATCCCAACTGCTAACCCTCTGGAAATCCTGGCCTAATCTAGATGACACA
>NW_006408700.1:1239984-1251352 GCF_000296735.1 Chrysochloris asiatica
ACTACGCTACCAGAGCTCCTTATACTACCAGATAGTCTTCAGTAAATTTGTAAAAGCAGGAAGCAGATTATGAGCAATGTTCAATGTCCTGAAAAAACAGTTTCAATACTCTTCCATAAACCATGAGATGAATTAAAGCCTTCTGTGAAGTTCCATGACTGTGTGTGTGTGCAAGCTTTATGGGCAGAGATTTATGGAAACTGTTCTGAGCCTGCAGCATTAGAAGTGAAATACCAGTGAGGGAAGGCGAAGGAAGAAATAAAAAAATAAGATATGACTGATGAGAGAAAATAACCAGGTATCATAAAAATAGAGGGTAAATAAAGGAGTAGTAGGACTGGGAAAAAGGTGTGGATGACTTAGGTTTGAGAGTTATTAATTGAAAATACTGTAAAGACATCAAAAAGGAGCCATCCCTATGCTACTGAGGACTTTAAGTCTAACACACAAGAGCGAGGTCTGAGCCAGAGCTTCAGACTGGAAGCTGAATGATACAGAATTAAAGTGTCTGAATGTTTAAAGTAATTAATAGAAGGCTTATTACATGAGGAAAGAAGAAAACAGAAGACAGAATATTAGGGAACATTTACACTTAAGAGATAAGTTAAAGAAGAAAAATCTGAGGACAATAAACAAAGGATAATAAAAAAGAATGTGAGAAACAGGAGACTAAGGGATCATGGAAATCTGTTGTTGTTAAGTGTGGTTGGGTTGCTTCCAACTCATGTTGTTGGTGTTAAGTGCCGTTGAGTCAGTTCCGACTTCCGACCCATAGCAACCCTTTTCCAAGGAGCGACTGGTGAGTTTGAACAGCCAAGACTGTCTCAAGAAAATAGAATCTGAGACCCTGGAGAAGTATGGCGACCTTGAGAGAGGTCAGTGGTGTGATCTAGTAACAGCTATATCATAATAATTTGACACTAAGGGGAAGTCAAAATGTATTGCTACTAAGGTTCTAGTTCATACATTCACAGGTTTGTTCTAAACAAAACATCCTTTCTCAGTAATACACTTGTCTTAATGTCATTAGGCTAATGCGCTAGACTCCGTCAGTTTGAACCACAAGGTAAGCAATTCATGCTCACCAGCTGCTCCTTGGAAACCCTATGCAGGGTCGCAATGAGTCACAAGTGACTTGACTGCACTTAATAACAACAAGAGTTACTAGGGTGACTTCATAAAAAAGGTCCAGTCAAAATAGTGACTTCTGAGAATTTCTGCTGAGCCAACTAAATTCAAGGCAGAGAGGTCAGCTAAGAAGGGTTTTAGGATTCCAAGGGTATAGTCTTGACAGATTTTCTCAAAGGACTTAGGACAATCATGGGCTTATAATGAAGAAGTTTTAAGAACATTGAAAACTGCCTTGATGAGAAAAAGACCAGGAAAGTTGTGCTGAGCAATGTTTTCCATCACCACACCTGTTCGGTGTTAAAGAGTACCAAGGAGAATTCCCCTGGGAAGCCTTACCCCATCCACCCTAAAGCCCTGATCTTGTCCCTTCAAACTTTGTTTTTATTCCTCAAATTCAGAGAACATTTCAAAGGAGCATGGCTTAAGTTCCTCATGGATGCCCAAACTGCCATTTGTTGTTGTTGTTAAGTGCCATCGAGTTGATTCCAATCCATAGCGACCCTGTAGAGGGTTTCCAAGGAGCAGCTGGTGAGCTTGAACCACCAACCTTGCAGTTCATATGACTTTGCTGTCTGACGCATTAGCCCACAGCACCAGATATGGGTAAATTGAAGAGAGCAGAATTTTTCAGGGGAGGGTTGGAGAGATGGAAACACTGACTTCAGAAATGTAGAGATCGAGATAGAAGGTTGAGAAACAATAGCTTTACCTTTTGATATTTTGTTGAATCCAGATTTTCATAATTTAGTAGCAATACTTTTTGATTTACCCTTGTAGATAGATTGAGATAATACAAGTTCTGAGAGAGAAATTTTTAGGATATAAAAAAGAGAGCATACAGTTTTTGCTGGGCGTACTGGTCCAGAATTCTACTGCTACAATAGAGCCATTCGATGTCAGTTGACAACTATGGCAATGAAGCATAAACTCCAAGCATGTCATTTGTGGTTGGCACTGGTTCTCATTTGCCTATGTATGTACTTGCTTGAAATTATAAAGGCTGAAAATGGAAATGGGTACTTATAGGAATTTTCATTAAAATCCTAACACACTCATATAACCCTTACTATTAATTTTATTGGCATACTGGTGTGGTGCTATTGGATAAACACTGGATTTCTAACCCAAGGTTGGTGGTTCAAACCCTCCAGCTACTCCTCAGAAACACTATACAGGGCCGCTATGAGTAAGAAGTGACCGATGGCCCTTTACAACAACAGAATTGATTGTATTAAGCTTTGAGCTTAGATACTTTGTTTTTCATGATTTGAGAAAGGACAAATGAAGGGAATCCTCACAAATATTATTAATTTTTAAATTATTATTATTGGTGGAGCTGGGATTGTCAATGTATGAGTTGGGGTCTTTTGTAGACGAAAGAAGGGTCTTATGTATCCGGAGACAGACTCATTTGGGTGAAGCAGATCCTTTGTTCAATTTTTATTGGAAACAGCTAGAAATCTTTGGACTTTATTCCTGGATGGCCTGACATAGTGCCTGAAGCTACTAGCATAAGAATATTTTATTTAGAGTGAAGCTTTCTGCCCTTAGAAAAAACAGACTAAACTGCCTTCACTCTTTGAAAGATGTAACACATTTTCATTACCCAAAAGGCATTAGCCATAGTGTAATAAACTGTATAAATTTTGTTTGGAGAAGTTTGCTACCATGAAATATCCCCTGCAACAAGCATACTAAAAAATTTAAGAAAGAGGTGAGTGGGTCTAAGGAGTGTGGGAGGTGGGCACAAGGTGGACCCATCAGGTCAACTGTTATTTCTCTTTTAAAGAACACACACTCTGCAAATAAGAAGTAAATACTTCTTTTAAAAAAAAAACTTAAAAAAAAAAATTAAAACAGCAGCAATTTATTCTCTGACAATTCCAGCAGATAGAGACCCAAAATCAAGGTGTGAGCAGGGCCGTGCTCCCTCCTCCTTTGCTTCTTTTAGCTTCTGGTGGATTTTTAGCCATCCTTGGCCAAATACATCACTCTAATCTCTACCCCTGCCTCTTCTCTGCTTGGCCTTCTTTGTGTGTCTGCAGACTGTGTCTTCACATGGCCTTTATAAAGAAGGTGGTTTCAGAAAGCTCATAGTAAAATGGAATGAAAAGATAATGTCAATTTTTCATAAACTTTTTGAAGCCCCTTGTAAGGATACCGGTCATTTCATTTGAAGCCCCTTGTAAGGATACCGGTCATTTCATTTAGGGCCCATTGTAAAGATACCGATCATTTCATTTAGGGCCCATTGTATTCCAGTATCACCTTATGTTAATTAATTGCATCTGCAAAGAATTAAATTCCAAATAAGGTCACATTTTGGGATTCCAGTTGATATTTTTCAAAAAATAATTTTCAGAGCAGTTTTAAGTTTGGATAGAGTGCAAGACATTTCTAGGACAGTGAGCCCTTCTGTATGCTACTGTAATGGTGGACACAATACAGGAATTTATTGAAACTCACAGTAAAGTATCAATATTGGTTCATCGAGGGTAAAATGTACCACAGGAATGACAGATATTAATAACAGGAGAAAGTGCGCATATGGGGGAGGTGGTCTACGGATTACTCGGTTTTCTTCCCAATTTTCCTGTAAACCTAAAACTTCCTTAAAAAAAGAGAAGCTCTTGTGGTTGTGTACCTTCAGGTTAGTTGTGACTCCTAGAAAGCCTATCTATGCACACCAGAACAAAACACTGCTGGGCCTGTGTCATCCTCACAATTGTTGCTTTGTTTGAACACATAATTGCTGCTACTATGGCAATCCATTTTGTGTGTGTGGTTTTTTTTGCGGGAGGAGGTGGTCTTCCTCTTTTTCAGTGACCCATCATGCTTTAACAAGCATGATGCTCTTCTCCAGGGACAAGTTCCTTCTGATAATATACCGGAAGAACTTCCTCCTAAGGAGCACTCTGGCTTTACTTCTTCTAAGACAGCTTTGTTGGCTCTTCTGGCAGTCCATTCACATGCATCACTGTGAGTTAGAACTAACTAGATGGCAGTGAGTTTTGTTTTGAATTTATTGAGTCTTTGGGCAAATTGTTTAACATGTATATATTTCAATTATTAAAAAAGCAATAATAATAGTACCTGTCTCACAGGGTTATTTGTAAAATTCATAAGAAAAGTTATTTACAATTCGTAGCATAGTGTCTGTCAAATGTGAAAATTACGAAGCTATGGGAGAGTTGTGAGAGATCATACATTTACGTAACACTAGGACTTGAGTTATGTATATTTTTGCACTGCATAGTATGTAGTACATAGGTCACATAGAACTCATTGTGTTCATGTTTTAGTGCATGGAGGAACTGTGTATCTGATTAAAGTGGAGGCATGTTAGGAGTGTTAGGAAGAATGCCCTGTTTGACACAATTTGGCAACCTCTCCAGGCTTGGCCACAGCTCAGGAAAGATGAGGTCATTTGCATACCATCTGTTAGCCTTAGTGTCCAGTGTAAAGTGTTACCTACTCAACAGGAAAGCTGATCATGTGAACAATGTATTTGTCAAGCTAGTCCAAGAGGAAAAACATTGACACAATTAACAAAATAGGAAGAAAGCATTGGAGGGTTTGAAGGCTTCAGGTCAAACCCTCTAGGGTAACTAACTAGAACTCTTTGGTTGCAAGTTATAGAAATCAACTTGTACTATACCAAGAGAAAAGAAGTTTTAATCTAAAGAATATGAGGAATTCGAGTACTATTACATATTTCATGTTAACAAGAGTAGGAATGCTTCAAGCCCCAGCATGGACTAAGATCCTGCATAGAAAGGTGCCAGATCTCTAGCTCATTCTTTGCATTTCTGATGCCTTCTTCATCTTTCCTCTTGCATCTACTTTCTTGAATTCTTGGGCCTTCATGATCAGTTGAAACCAACCATCTCAATGTCCCTATGTTGACGTGTTGTGAAAGTCCAGCTATTCAAAGAGGTGGATTAAGTTCTAATCATGTATATTAAAGGAGCCGTGCTGGTGCTGTGTGTTAAATGATGTGCTTCTCACTGGACAGTCCGTGGCTCAAACCTACCAGCTTCTCTGTAGAAGAAAGATGAGGCTGTTAGTTGCTGTAAACATTATGGTCCAGAGTCATCTACTCTGGTCTATACGATCACAGTGAATCAGCTCAGTGGCAGTGGGTTGCCTTGTTTGTTAGATTTGGGTTTATCCATGTACATAGTAGAGACATTCATAGACTCAGCTTGGCTCAGCATTCTATCCCAGGTACACACAGTGATGGACAAAGAGTAGAAGCACAGAGTATTAAACTCTTTCTGGAGATTCACCACTCCTGTTCCCCATGGATAGGACAGTGAGACAGTCCCCAGAGAAGGGACTATGACAGAAGGAAACTCCTACACATCTACCACAGAGAGTAATACCCCTGTCATCTCCACTCCAACTCTGTGTTCCTTGGCAGCTAAGTCACTTACCAGTACCAGTTATTTTATGTTTAGAAAGATTACCCATAAACCCTACAGATGGCTGGTCATCTATTCATGTAAAATGGAGCCGCCATTAGAATCATGGGTAGCTTGCCAATGAAGGGCAGAAAATAACTCCACAGCTCTGACATAGCTCATAGGAAGGAAGAAGAGGTGCAGTCAACTAAATGTAAAATTAGAGCTTGGCTTTGCTATTTTTTAACATAGATTCCTAGCTAAAATTCTTTATTTCTTCATTGTCTCAAGAAGAAGAAACAAGAAGAAAAAAAAAATTTTTTTTTTTTCTTTTTCTATTGTTGTGTTTGTCTGTTAAGGAAAATAAATCATAAGGACATTGTCTTCTTAATTAATTGAAATAAATAAGTTATTACAGACCAACAATAAATAAAAACACTGTTAATTCTGGACAATAGAATAAAGAAAGAATCAGTCAATATTTAATCAAGTTAACCCCAAAATAGTGTATATAATTCCATTTTATTTCAGGAAGGTAAGGAAATCCTCCTATAATTGAAGGCAACTTAATAATACCCTCTGTGCAGATTAACTTCAAGATACATGAGTAGTTTGCTGCTAACAAAATTAGGCCATGTCCCTAGGTGGCACTGCTAAAGGTACTGAAGAGCAACTGTTTAAAAGAAATCAATAACACTAAGAAATTTCTTTCCCCTGACTTTCTAATTATAACACTGTATAGTCTATTACTTTGCTCCTAGTAAATGCTTTCAAACATGATAGTAACATATTCCAGTTGATAATACATTGCACTACTCATGTTATTTGACTTAGAGGGTTATGAGATGGGGAATAGGAAAAATGTTAAAGAAAAAATGAAGACCTACATGATCAAAATTCAAGAGAATAAAATTATGACAAAGGGGTAAATTCGCTGTAGGTCTGCCATCAGTCAACTTGGTGACCTCAGCCATTGATACTGTCATGTGTCACTTATTGCAAGTGGCACACTTTTAAGGTTTCCGTCATTCAGTCCATTGTTTTTCTTAAAAAGCAAACACACATGAAGGGCCTGGTTTATTACAAACTGGATTATTTACTGCATTAAAAATAGTAGTCCTGGTCGTGAAGCTGATAGAACTTAGAGCGTAGTACAAGAACATCAGCAAGATACTGGACATCTCAGTCTGGTGACCCAAAGCTCCATGAAAAAAGAGCATAATGAATGCTCAGAAGGCATGTAGAGGGGCCTCCAATTGAAAACTCGTGGAGTCCTGGTGTGGCGATGTGGGTTAATACACTGGACTACAGAGTCAGTTTGAACTGCAAGGTCGGCACTGGGAGCTTACTAGCAGCTTCTCGGAAAACCCTATACAGTGTCGCTATGGGTTGAAACCACTTTGACAGCACTTTTAATAACAACAATTTATAACTTGTAGTCAGGGATGATCTAAGACCTATGAGCAGTGTTTCACATTAGCTAGACCAAGGTGGTTAATAAGGGATAGTGAGTTAAGGTTTGTGTGTGGGTGGGCAGGATTAGAGAGAGCCTTCCAGACAGAGGATCCACTACGTGAAAGTATGAGGAGGCAGGAGAAACCATCGCATAATAAAAAGATGAAAAATAGATTTCAGTCTAATTGACAGCAATTTTCTCTAAGGAATATTTGCTTAACTCCAAATGTGTTAAGCCAGACATTATTCCAGGGTTGTTCCTAGAACAACATCATGTTTCCTCTGGATGGTTACAATGGTTTCAAGGCCTGGTGCATGCCTTTTGAAGATTGGGAAGGAAAGCACTGATGGTTCTTTTGTTTTTTAAAAAAAAAAACAAGTGGTTTTATGTTCCAAACATGTGCCAGGCATTGGGCCCCTGCCTTTGTGGAAATTAAAATCTAACCAGGACACCAGACATTAAGTAGTAATTCCGAGTGCAGTGAGAATTTCCAATTAGAAGAACTAGGTGTTATGTGAGTGTTGTAGAGCTCTAACCAGATGGAGAAGGCTGGAAACCATTCCAGTAAAACAATGACCACATTTAAGGTATGACCTCTGCAGGAGGAGAAGGTGTTAGCTGGGGACTGTCAGAAGACTGAACAAATCTGTCTTGGAAACAGTACAGGCAGGATGTTCCTTAGAAATGAAGATAATGAGGCTTTGCCTGGCTTATTTTAGACAGGCTATCATGAGGCACAAGGAGCTCTGGTAGCATTGTGGTTACAAATCGGGCTGTGAACCTTGAGGTCAGCAGTTCAAAACTACCAGCCGGAGGTTCTGCAGGAGAAAGATGAGGCTATCTGCTGCTGTAAAGATTTACAGCCTTGGAAACCCTGTACAGGGTCACTATGGGTCAGAACTGACTTGATGGCACATAACAACAACAACAATCATGAGGCACCAGTCCTTGGAGTAGGATATCATTCTTGGTCAAGTAGAGGGTCAATGTAAAAGAGGAAGACCCCACAAGATATGGACTGACACAGTGGTTGCCACAATGGGCTTAAACATGGCAACAATTGTGAGGATGATACACGCTATGTGTTGAAACTGACTTGAGGGAATTATCTGACAACATCGTGGAAGGAAGAGGGCTGATGGGGCGAGCATTCTGGGAAATAGAGTGTAAAGGTTCCGGGAAGTCAGGGGCACAAATGGTAGAAGGAAATGAAAGAAGTCCTGGAAGCCTGAGGCCTTAAAACATGTCACAGAATGAAACTGGAGAGTGTCCCTGGAGCCAGATTATGACAGAGGTCTTGGGAGTTTGAACTTTCTCTTCTGCACAATCTAAGCCATAGTATTTACTGAACCTACTTAGCAGCTCCAAGGAGTCCTGGTGTGGCATTGTGGGTTAACGTGTTGGACTGTAAGGTTGGTTTGAACGACAAGGTCAGCGATTCAAGCTCACCAGCTGCTCCTCAGAAACCCTATTCAGGGTCTCGATGAGTTGGAATCAACTCAAAAGCACTTAACAACAACAAGCCCCTCCAAGGAAGAAAGACCTTGCTTTTTTTAAAACATTACAGTCAGTAACTGTCCTATAGGGCAATTTTACTCTGTTATACAGGGTGACAATGAGTCAAAATCAATTCTGTAGCACCCAGTAACTGAGCCACAAAGCTGACTTGCAACATGATCACTTAGATGTGTATTTCAGAAAGAATATTTTACCTTCAGTATAGAGGAGATATAAGGAAGTATAAGGAAGATCGTAGAAGAATTGATGCCTTTGAGTTGTGGTGTTGGAGGAAAATACTGAAAGGGCCATGGACTGCCAAAAGAACCAATAGATCTGTTTTGGAAGAAGTGCAGCCAGAGTGCTCCTTGGAGGCCAGGATGGCTAAGCTTCGTCTCTCATACTTTGGACATATTGTCCGGAGGGAACAGTCGCTGGAGAAGGATGTCATGCTGGGTAAGGTGGAGGATCAGAGAAAAAGAGGAAGACCCCTAACAAGATGGATTGGCCAGGTGGCATCATTGATGGCGTCAAGTGTGGCAGCGGTAGTGAGGTTGGCCCAGGATCGAACATTGTTTCATTCTGCTGTGCATGGGGTCGCTATGAGTCGGTTCCAACTCGATGGCACCTGACAACAACAACAACATAGAGGAGCTATGGGAAGAAAGCAAGATGGGATGCTGAAGACTCTGAGAAGAGGCTGTTACAGTGTCCTGGTAAAGTTATAGCTGCCTGATCTAGAGCAAAGACAGAACCCATATTCTTCTTAACAACCTCTGCATATCAACATATTATATTCTTATGTTTCTAGGATAACATATTATGTAATTGACAGTTCTTAACAAGCAGTTCTTTCAATTACATGAAGCATGATCCTTCATCCTCCTATTATTTTGCTCTCAACTTTTCAGATCCAGAAATTCATAGAAGACTCATCCCTGGGTAATAAGCTAACTTTCTGCTCTTGTTGTTAAGTGCCATTGTTGTTGTTGTTGTTGTCAGGTGCCATTGACTCATAGCAACCCCATGCACAGCAGAACGAAACAATGTCCGATCCTGGGCCAACCTCACTACCACTGCCACACTTGAGTCCATTAATGATGCCACCTGGCCAATTGAGCCAGTGCCAAGTCATAGTGACCCTGTATATTAGTTCTAAGGAGTAGCTGGTGGGTTTGAACTGCTGATGTTGAGGTTAGCAATCCAGTGTTTATCCTACAGTGCCAAACCAGGACTCCAACTTTCTGATAACTATGTATAAAATAATTCTGTTATAAATAATAAATGTAAATAATTAAAATTGAAGTTACACAATAAAAGGAAGCCCAGGAGATCTTTTGCTTGCTGTTCTGATACACATAACAACAACAACATGATATATGAAGCTGTAGAAAATATTTCTCACCTATTATAAAGAAGCAAATAGGCTCAATCTAGTCTCTTTTTGAAAGTTCCATAATAGCCACAGGTAAGGTTTTGTTGTAAAGAGAAATAGGCTAGATCCTGAAAATACACACACATCACCACCACCAACAAAACAAAACAAAATCCCACGAGTAACTATTCATTTTTCCAGTAGCTATGAATCTTAATATACTCTCAAGATTTTACAATTATCTTTAAAAACAATCCACTCCTGTCAGGTTAATTCCAACTCCTAGTGACCTTATAGGAATAAGTAGAACTCCACAGGGTTTCCAAGGCCATAAATCTTAACAGGAGCAGAACGCTTCATCTTTCTTCCGTGGAATGGCTGGTGGTTTCAAACTGTCCATTTTGAGGTTAGGTTGCTACCAGAGCTCCTTAAATTATCATATAAGTGTATACTATTTTAGTACTACCTTGGTGGTACAATTGATTAAGCTCGTCACTACTAGCTGAAAGACTGGTGATTGGAAGACAAGCCCAGCAATCTGTTTTTGAAAGATCCCAACCTTGAAGTATTATGGACCACTTCTAGACTAGACACATGAGGCACCGTGAGTCAGAATCTACCTGATAACTCACAGCAGTGTACACTGGTTCCTCTACCACTTTTATTGTAAAATAAAATGTAGATATGGAAGACCATACAAATGTAGTATATAGATTATTGTGTTTATAATAAGGTACCACCAACAACCAACCAGGTCAACATGTATTTTCCAATCACAACAGCCGTTTCTTCAGGTGCTTCGGCCTAATCGGAAGTCCTCACATTCCCAAAGGTACTCTGCTAACTGATTATGCTGATCACTTCTTTGAATTTCATTATAGATAATGCCAACCAAACATACACCGCTAGCTCTGGGAGCGTAGAGGTTACGGATTGGGCTGCTGGAGGTTCCAAATTTGGCAGTTGGAAACTACCAGCTGTTCCATGGAGGAAACATGAGGCTTTCTGCTCCCATAAAGGCTTGCAGCCTCGGAAACCCTGTGCAGGGTCACTATGAGTCGGAACCGACTCCACGGTACTTAATAACAACAGAAGCAGACATTATAGCATTGCCTAGTTAAATTTTTGTTTGCAATGTCTTTTAAGTTCCTTTTTATCTGCACTTTCCTGTTCCATCCAATTCTTAAGATTTATCTGGGATAAAGAACCTGGGGTAATAGATTTATAGGATTTCCTTAAGTTTGGATTTTGAAATTCAGTATATTCCTTTCTCCTGGTTATTTCCTGAAAGTTGTCAGTTAGGTCCAAAGGATTAATCACACTGAGATTCAGTCCCTTTGGCCATAATAAAGGTGCATTTCAGTGTCTGATATGTCTTTTGATGTTAGCAGTTATTGATGCTCAAGGCTTCTATCCATTCATTCATTGTTGTTGTTGTTAGGTGCCATCGAGTCGGTACCGATGCATAGCGACCTTATGCACAGCAGAACAAAACACTGCCCGATC
>NW_006408700.1:1259184-1264588 GCF_000296735.1 Chrysochloris asiatica
AGACAACATTGAAACACTGCCTAATCCTACACATACCTGACAGCCATTGTCAAACTTGAGTCCATTGCTACTGTCTTTGTGTCAGTCCATCTAGTTGGGGATCTTCCTTCCTTCCTTCCTTCTGTTGTGTATAAGGCCACTATGAGTTGGCACTTAACTGGATGGCACCTAACAACAATGTTGCTGACCTTACACTTTACATTGCATGATGTCCTTCTTCAAGAAAGTCCCTCCTGATAATATGTCTGAAGTATGAGAGGCAAAGTCTTGTCATTTGGCTTCCAAGGAACATTTTGGCTGTACTTCTTCCCCAGGATCATTCTGGCTGTACTTCTTTCAACATAGACTTGTTTGTTCTTCCAATAGTTCTTGGTATTTGTAATCTTGTAATTTGTAATCTTCAATATCATAATTCCAATGCATCAGTTCTTCTACAGTGTTCCTTAGTCACTGTCCAATTTTCATGTGCATATGAAGCTACTGTAAATACGATGGCTTGGGTCAGCTGCACCTTTGTCCTCAAACTGACATCTTGAATGTTTGAAAGAGGTCTTGTGTAGCATATGTACCTAATGCAATGTATTGCTTGATTTCTTGACTTCTGCTTCCATAAGTGTTGTTAATGGATCCAACTAAAAGGAAGTGTTTGACAACTTCAGTTTTCTCTCCATTTATCATGATGTTATTGCCTCAGTGGTGAGGATTTTTGTTTTCCTTACATTGAGGTACAACCTATACTGAAGACTGTGGTCTTTGATCTTCATCAGCAAGTTGTTGTTGTTGTTAAGTGCCATAGATTTATATAAGATTACAACAGAAGTCCAAGAAAACCGTTTAAATGTCAGTCTCAAAATGGCAAATATCAGCCCATTTCAGCTCACTAATACCATGGATATTTGTTCTTTATGTGTTCCATCTTATTTTTTGATAGCTTACAATTTTCCTAGATTCATGACTGCTTCTTACATCCCATGTTCAAATGATTAATGGATATTTGTAGTTGTTTATTCTCATTTTAACTCATGTCCATCAGCAAATGAAGAGCTTTAATGCATTACTCCATCCATGATATTAAGGTCAACTCTAGTTTGAGGAGTCAACTCTCCATATTTTAAGTGCCATCCAACCTTTAGGGCTCATCTTCTTGCACTATATCAAACAATGTTTCACTGCAATTCATAAGTGTTACACCAGCCATTTTTTTAAGAAGTAAATCACCATGCTCTTGGCAGCTGGCTTTTAGTTTGGATGTTCAACTGAAACCTGTCCAACATGAGTGACACTGGTGATATCTACAATAACAGAGGTAGAACTTTCAGCAACACAGCAATAACCAAGGCACCACAATAAGACATACTGACAAAGGTGGTATTATTAATAGGACATTTATATAATCAGAATAAGATTCTATTGTCAAATGCAAGTACTCAAAATATTTTCTCTTAGTATGTGAGTTGACTTTTCATTTATTAATGGCATCCTTTGATGTGTTGAGTCTTTAAATTTTGATGAAGTAGAATTTCCAGTTATGGGTAGTACTGTTTGTATTCTGTTCAAGAAACTTTTGCCTATATCTAGCTCTCAAAGATATTATTTTTTGAAACTTTTTATTGTGAATTGAGTGAGGGTTCACAAAGATCATCAGTTTTACTTCCAACAAACCATACACTTTGTTTCATCTCAATGATTGCAATCCCCTCCAAGCAGCAACAGCTATTCTGTTTCCTCCCTGGGGTTCCCATTTCCATTACAACCCCCTTCCCATTGCTTCTAACTTTGTCCTGAGCTAAATGCTGTCCTTTTGATTTTGAATGATTGAACATTCTATGATGAGCATACCTCATTAGTGTTGTTGTCCCCCTCCCCCCTACCCAGTTGCCTCCATATACCTACCTACTGCTTGGCTGAAACTTGAGCCATGAGGATGAGTTCCTTTCCAGACCTGAAAGGTGATTAGGTTCATCTAGTCTCTTTCTGACCAGTATGCCTGATTCTTCATTATAATTTTGAATTTTGTTTCACATTTTCTCCTATTCTATTCAGGACCTTCTTATATATTTTCTTCTAGGAGCTTTATGCAGGAGAAGCATGAGACTTTCTGCCTTCACAAACATTTAAAGCCTTGGAAATCCTATACAGCGTCACTATGAGTCAAAAGTAACTTGAGGCCACTTGACAACAATAGGATATTTATACCATTGACTTTTACAATTAAGACTATAGTATATCTTATGTTATTTTAATGTGGTATAAGGAATAGATCAAGTTTCAAATTTTCTTCTAAACATACAAGTTTTGACGTTTGTTTAATAAAGGTTTCTGTGATTTTATAGCAATACTTTTTGATTTACCCTTATATACGAGTATTCTTGGATTTCAGTAGTTAGTAATTTGTTGAAGAATTTTGCATCTATTTTTATGAGGAATTTTGAACTGTGTTTTATCTTTTTTAAATCTCATTTGCTGTGTTTTATATCAGTGTTGGCTTCATACTATAATTTGAAAAGTATTTCCTCCCAAAATATTTTCTGAAAAACTTTTTATAATACTTGTGTCAATCCTTGACGTATTATTAGGAGGCACCAGTCCTTGGAAAAGGACATCATGCTTGGTAAAGTGGAGGGTTAGCAAAAAAAAGAGGAAGACCCCCCCCCCCGACAGATTTGTACAGTGGCAGCATCAATGAGATCAAGATTAACAAGGACTGTGAGGGTGGTGCTGGACGGGGCGGAGCTTCCTTCTATTATGTATAAGGTTGCTATGAGTTGGCACTTAACTGGTTGGCACCTAACAAAAACAATTCTTCTTTGAAGAATTTCTCAATATAATTATTCTGTAGGAAATTTTTTGAGTGGTAAAGTTGTCATTATTTAATTCATGTCTTTAATAGATTCAGGATTATTTGGATGTTCTTTAATCTTGTCTGAACTTTATTCAGTTATTTTTTTATAAGGATATCATTATAAGTTTTGCATTTGTTGATACAATATGATATTCATTGATATGATATTGTTCATAATATATTCATAACATTTTAATGTCCATATGATGTCTTCCAGTTATGACTTTTCTTTTATTCCAGATCTCTCTCTCTCCACCCTCTACCCTCCCATAAAACCTAAGTCACTTTTCTTGATATTTCCACAAAGAATATATATCTATATTTAAGTTAATAACTATTATTGTTTTACCCCATCAATACTCTTGTATATTTTTCCCATTTGTTTTCTTTTTATATTGTAGTCCAGTTATAGACTGAGGAAACTTGAATTTGGATTGTAGTGCTTTTAACTGTAAGAAGAAGTCTTATGTCAACTTTTAATAATTCCTTTGCCTTTTCTCAATATACTGTGATATGACTGGGACTTCTTTTAGGGCTCTGGTGACTATATTCTAAGAGTATGAGAAAAGTTATGTGATAATGGCTTATTTTGATCTTTTTCAGATCTTGTTGTTGTTGTTAGGTGCCATCAAGTCGGTACCGACTCATAGTGACCCTATACACAACAGAAAGAAACACTGTCCAATCCTGGGCCAACCTCACAATTGTTGCCATTCTTGAGCCCATTTATGCTTCCACTTTGCCAATCCATCTCGCTGGGGGTCTTCCTCTTTCTCTCTGACCCTCCACCTTACCAAACATGATATCCTTGTCCACCAACTGATCCCTCCTGACAATATGTCCAAAGCATGAGAGACGAAGTTTGGCCATCTCAGACTACAAGGAGCACTCTGGCTGCACTTCTTCCAACACAGATTTTTTGGTTCTTTTGGCAACCCATGGCACTTTCTATATTCTCCTCCAACACCATAACTCAAAGCCATCAATTCTTCTATGGTCTTCCTTATTCACTGTCCATCTTTCACATGCATATGAGGTTATTGAAAATACCATGGCTTGGGTCAGGTGCACCTTAGTCCTCAAGCTGACATCTTTGATCTTCAATACTTCAAAGAGAAGTGTTTTGCAGCAGATTTGCCTAATGCAATTTGTGGTTTGATCTCTTGACTGCTGCTTCCTGAGTGTTGATAGTTGATCCAAGGAGAATGAAGTCTTTGACAACTTCAATCTTTTCTCCATTGATAAGAATGTTGCTTATTGGTCCAGTGGTAAGGATTTTTGTTTTCTTTCCATTGAGATGCAATCCATATGAAGGCTGTGCTCTTTGTTCTTCATCAGTAATATTTTCAGATCTTATGGGTAGTGATATCTGCCCAAAGAGAAATAATAGTAAAAAAGAAACCTTCATGGAAATATGTAATTAATATTGAGGTTAAGTAACATAGGAAAGATTTTCTAAAGACAAACATTTTAGACTTTAGTGATCCAGATCATTTTAGTTATTATTTATCTTCAATTTTAAGTTTCTTGCCAAATAACTCTGAGATAAAGATTTTAGCTTTTTTGCAAATTGTTTCCATCGTCCCTTTCTCTCTTTTCTAAATCTGAGTAAAGTAATCAAAATTCTCATCTTGGCAGCTTGGTACCTGACAGTATCTGGAAACAACAGAATCCTTTTTTCTTTTCTTTTGTGCAATTTTAACTTTCTTTTCCTCCCAATTTTGAGCCTTTATTTTCTCATTAGAAAAGATGCCTGTACATAGAAATATTTAAGTTGTATGTACAATAAAAGTTTATTTGTAGCACTGATACTAGCTGAACTCTGTTATATAATTTTGAAATAAGAAAAACTTCAGAATGAGTTTAAAGTGAAGCATAACAGAAAGAATTTTACCTAATCTAATAATTTCATTCACTCCTCATATATTTTTATATAATTTTAAGAGCTTTACATTACCCTACTTTTTTTCCAGAAAAACAAAAACAAAACTATTCAAAGTTCCTGTAGAAAAGGGGAGTGCAGTGATTCTGTAGGAATAAGCACTCCACTGAGAACCACAAGGTTGGTGGTTCGAGCCCACCAGTTGCTCCATGGGAGAAAAATGAGACTTCCTGCTCCCCCCCAAATTTAAACCATCTACTTGTGTCACTATGAGTTGGAACCAGGTCTGCGGCACTTAATAACAATACCTTAGAGAGAGCACGGTGGCTCAGTAGGATAAGAGCACTGCTCAGAACCACTAAGTCAGTGGTTCAAGCCCACCAGCTGCTCCTCATTCAAAAGATGAGCCTTTCTAATCCCACAACAATTACAGCTTCAGAAACCCTAGACAGTGTTGCTATGCGTTGGAACCAACTTGATGGCACTTAACAACAATATAGAATATCTCAGTTGATTAGAATAAGGCTGAAAGGAGATAGAGCTTTATTCCTGTATTTTATTTTTTATAAATTACTTCTTGTAAATAACACTTACTATTTTTCCATTATAACAGTGATAAATATTTACTGTGGATAACTTGGAAAATATAAGAAAGCAAATGGAAGTGAACAAGAATTCTG
>NW_006408700.1:1264688-1266950 GCF_000296735.1 Chrysochloris asiatica
TACTTCTCAATGTTGTCCATAGCTTGTCATGATCCACATAATCAAAAGCCTTTGCGTGTTCAATAAAGCACAGGTAAACATCTTTATGATATTCTCTGATTTCAACCAAGATCCACCAGACATCAGCAATGATATCCCTCGTTCCACAGCCTCTTCTGAATCCAGCTTGAACCTCTGGAAGTTCTCTATTAATGTATGCTTGGAGCCGTTTCTGTATTACCTTTAGTAAAACTTTACTCGCATGGGATATCAAAGATATTGTCCAATGATTTCCACATTCCATTTTATCAACTTTCTTTGGAATGGGCACAAATATGATTGTCTTCCAATCAGTTGGCCAGATAGCTGTCTTCCAAATTTCTTGGCAGAGATGAGTGAATGCCTCTAGGGTTGCCTCACTTTCTTGAAAGATTTCAATTTTTATTCCACCAATTCCTGTTGCCATGTTCTTTGGTAATTCCTTCAATGCACCTTTACTTCCTCCCTCAGTATCATTGGCTCTTGATCATATGTAACCTCTTGAAATGGTTGAACATTAACCATTTCCTTTTGGTACAGTGATTCTGTATATTCCTTTCATCTTCTTTCAATGTTTTCTGCATCATTCAATAATTTTTCTAGAGAATCTTTCAATAACGAAAGTCGAGGCTTGAATTTTTTCTTCAGTTCCCACAGTTTGAGAAATGCTGATCGTGTTCTTCCTTTTTAATTTTCTGATTCCAGATCTTTGCATGTTTTCTTGTAATATTTTGCTTTATGTTCTTGAGCTGATCTTTGAAATTTTCTGTTTAGCTCTTGGACCTCCTCATTTCTTACTTTGCTTTAGCATCTCTATGCTGGAGAGCAAGTTTCAGAGTCTCTTCTGACATTCCTTTTGACTTTTTTCCTTCTTTCTTGTCTTCTTAATGACTTTTTGCCTTCTTCATGTATGATGTTCTTGATATCATCCCACAATTCTTCTGTCTTTGATCTTTAGTGTTTAATGTATAAAATCTGTTCTTCAGATGATCTCTAAATTTAGGTGGGATATATTCAAGATCATAATTTTGCTCTTGTGGACATGTTTTCATTTCCTTCAGCTTCAGTTTGAATTTGCATATGAGTAATTGATGGTCTGTTCCACAGTCTGCCCCTGGCCTTGTTTTTACTGATGATATGAAGCTTTTCCATCGTCTCTTTCCACAGATGTAGTTAATTTGATTTCTATGTATTCCTTCTGGCGAGGTCCTTGTGTACAGTCATCTCTTATGCTGTCTAAAGAAGGTATTTGAAATGAACAAATCATTGATTTTGCAGCATTCTATCATGTGTTCTCCAGCATTGTTTCTGTCACCATTATCATCATTTCTATCACAAAGGCCATATTTTCCAACTACTGATCTTTCCTCTTTCCTTAAATTTGGATTTTTGCATTCCAATCACCAGTAATGATCAATACATCTTGATTGCATGGTTGATCCATTTCATATTGAAGAAATTGGTAGAAGTCTTCTATTTCATCCCTACTGACTTTAGTGGTTGGTGTATAAATTTGAATAATAGTGGTATTAACTGGGCTTCCCTATAGGCGCAGGAGCTCTGGTAGCGAGTGGTTACAAATCAGGCTGCTAACCTCAAGGTCAGCAGTTTGAAATTACCAGCCATTCTGCAGGAGAAAGATGAGAGTTTCTGCTCCAATAAAGATTTACAGCCTTGGAAACCCTGTGCAGGGTCACTATGAGTTGGAATTGGCTCCACAGTACTTAACAACAACAACTTGTAGGCGCATGGATATTATCCTATCATAGATAGCATTGTACCTCATGACTGATCTGAATATGTTCTTTTTGACAATGAATGCAACACCATTCCTCTTCAATTTGTCATATCTGACATAATTAATCATGTGGTCATCAGATTCAAAATGGCCGATACCAGTCCATTTTAGCTCACTAATGCCTAAGATATGAATGTTTATCCGTTTCATTTCATTTTTGACAACTTCCAATTTTCCCAGATTCATACTTCATACATTCCATGTTTCGATTTTAAATGGATGTTTATAGCTGTTTCTCTTCATTTTGAGTTGTGCCCCATCAGCAAATGAAGGTCCCATGGGCTTTTATCCCATGGGCTTTACTCCATTCGCATTATCATGGTCAACTCTACTTTGAGGAGGCAGCTCTTTCCCAGTCGCATTTTGAGTGCCTTCCAACCTGAGGGTCTCATTTTCTGCCACTATATCTGACAGTGTTTCTCTCCTATTCATAAGGTTTTCAGTGA
>NW_006408700.1:1268525-1269662 GCF_000296735.1 Chrysochloris asiatica
TATATAATATTAAATAATAAAATTACTTTATAATCTTGATAATCCCTGTAATTTCTGACTTATTATTAGAAAGATTTCTCCATACCATCTTTATTTATTCAATCATTCATCTAACATTTACTATAAATAGGTGAGCATATGTCTCAGTGTGCCCAAGACAGTCCTCATTTATACTTTTGTCATAACATAATTATTAAAAGCACTTCCTTTCACTCTTAGAAGTAATCCTGTGAGAATGAAAAATTACATGTTTTCTCCAATTATTTTTAGAAGCTGGGCAGGTAGAAGGTAGTAAGGTGGCATATCATGGTAAATCCGACAGGGATGCTGCCCACTGGACAGTATGGTCCATCTGATGTGGTGCTGTTGGATAAACACTGGACTGCTAACCACAAGGTCAATGTTTCAAACCCACTAGCTGCTCCTCAGAAACCCTCTGCAGGATTGCTATGAGTCAGAACTGATTTGACGACACTTAACAAAAACAACAACATGGAACATAGGAATCTCTGAGTGACACAGAACTACTCACAGAAAGGTTGGTGGTGCAAATCTGTACAGAGGCATCTTGGGAGAAGGTCCTGGCAATCTGTTTCTAAAAGGTCAGCACCTTGAAACCCCTAAGGAGTGCACTTCTGTCTGCAACACATGGGGTGACCATGAGTTAGAAGTGACTCAACAGGTTTGATTTTCTTTGAGGTGATAAGAATTAGCATCAACAATGTATATAATGAAAAGTGAAAACCATCCCAGGAGAAGTACAGAAACGGTGTGCAGTGCAAAGGTTCAATTGTGCAGGAGCTTGATTAATATGTCAGAATTGTAAAGGAAACAGAAATAAGATTTTGTAAAGAGTCTTGGTATGGTGCAGTGGGTTAATGCGCTGGACTGCAAAGTCAGTTTGAACTGCAAGGTCTGTGGTTCAAGCTCACCAGCCGCTCCTCAGAAACCCCATACAGGGTTGCTGTTAATCAGAACAGACTTGTTGGTAATAGAATACACAGAGTCATTGTAGCTAAAAGAGATGGTTGATGTTCAAGAGGTAGCATATACTCAAGAGCCAATGATATTTAAGGAAGAAGTCCAAGATACATTGAAAGCATTGGCAAGGAACAGGACTTGGGAATTGATGGAATA
>NW_006408700.1:1269762-1273553 GCF_000296735.1 Chrysochloris asiatica
CATAAGGTTTTCAGTGAGTAAATATTCAAAAGTAGTTTGTCACTCCTTCTTCCTAGTCTGTCTTTGTCTGGAAGCTCATCTGAAACCTGTCCACCATGGATGACCCTGCTGGTATTTAAAATACCGATGGCATAGCTTTTAGAATCACAGCAACTCACAAGCCCTCACAGTATGACAAACTGACAGACGTGTGGTGGCTTGTGAATTTCTGTGACTTCATTATTTGTTGCAAAATGGTGATTGTCTCTCTTTCTTTTCATTTATAAGTTAGAATATTTTATTAGGAGCTGTGTCCTTGCATTTATCATTAGTTTAACTATTAGTAAGTTTCATATGGAGTCCTGGTGTGCCAGTATAGAATAAGCACTGGACCACAAGTAAGCTTGAACTGCTAGGTGGGAAGTTCAAACTCACCAGCAGCTCCTTGGAAACCCTAGTCAGGGTCGCAATGAGTCAGAACCAACTCGACGGCACTTACAACAACAACAAAGGTTGTTGAACTTCTAGTCACTTTCAATGATTGTTAAGGAAGAAATTTATTAGTGTGCAAACAGATAAATAAGGAAAAAGAACCAAACATTTATTCTACCCTTTCTATATGAAACTTTGTTGTTGTCTTAAGTGCCATCCAGTTGGTTTCAACTCATAGTGACCCTGTATAGCATATTTCTTAGGTTCATTGGACCATTCCATTATTTTTTGTGAGTTAAAAACAGTTTGGTCTTTATATTAAAGGTAATCTTTGCCAAGAAAACACCCCTGGACTCACATTTAAGTATCTTAAACATGCTACTCAATTTGCTTTTAACATAATCACTTGCAGTCTAAATTTTTAATTTTAACATATTTCCCTTCTAAAATACTTGTTTTAATTTCAGGAAATTAAAAAAAAAATTGTTTTTAATGTACTGCAGTGTTTGTTTCCTTGAACTGGTTCCCTTTTCAAGGATTCTGAATATGTTCAATCTTCTTTGTCTAGTTTCAATATTTTTCATCTTCTACAAATCCTTTTAATTTTATATATTTTAATTATAGCATGATTGCATACAGAAATATTCATAGATGTTAATGACAGTTTGATACACAAATATGTAATAAACCCATATAACCAATATGCAATCAAGATAAAGCACATTATACCATCATCTTTAAAAATTTCCTCATAATCCTTGAGAATTGCTCCCATTCTTCTCCTAGAGGTAAAAACTATTCTGATTTTGAATCCCAAGGATTGTTCTTTTGAAGTTCTATTGAACTTCATCAATATGAAGCCATATAGTACATGGTGTTTTATGTCTTTGTTCTTTTCACATAACATAAAGGTTTTTAGTTCCAATCATGTTCTCACAGTTGTCCATAGTTTATTCCCATTTACTGCTAGATAGTATTCCTTTGTATGGGTTCACTAAAATTTAGTTATTCCAGTCTTTCTGTTGATAGTCATTTGAATTGTTTCCAACTTTTGCTATTATAAATAAAGTCAAAGCAGACATATGTTTTCATTTCTTTTGTATATATGCCATGGAGTGGAATTGCTATATGATAAGACCTGTATATGTTTAACTTATAAAAAACTGCTGAACACATTTGCACAATAGTTTTATTATTTTACATTTCTGTTATGAATATGTGAGTTCCATTTAGTATTAGTGTACATATAATTTTAAGTATTCTATTGGCTATGTAGTGAAATGTAATTATAGTTCAGTTTGCATGTTCTTGACAATTAATGATCTTGAGAATCTTTTCATGTGCATATTACACATTTATGTATTCGCTTTTTGAAATAAATATTTCTCTAAATCTTTTGTCTTTTTTTGTTGGGTCATTTGTAATAGTCCCATTTTTATTATGGACCATTATTGTTAGGTACCATTTAGAAGATTCCAATGGATCTAAACACTGTCTGATCCTGCACCCTCTTCAGAATCTTTTCTATGTTGAGCCCATTGTTGCCGTCACTGTGCCAATTCATCTCATTGAGGGTCTTCCTCTTTTTCACTGAGCCTTCAATCTACCAGATATATAATTTCTCCAGGGACTGCTGCCTCTTGATAAAATGTCTGAAAGATGTGAGACCAAGTCTCATCTCCCTTGCTTCTAAGGAACATTCTAGATGTACTTCTTCTAAAGCAGATCTGTTTGTTCTCTGGAAGTCCAAGGCGTAGTCAATATTCTCGGCCAACATAATAATCCAAATGTATTAACTCTTCTTCAGACTCCTTGATTGACTGTCCAGATTTTGCATTCATATAACTGAAAAAAACAGGCTGTCATGTGTAAGTTGTTCCTCTTCATTGCATCCCATGTCAATCTTAGGCTTTCTTCAGATATCTGCCTGGATTTTTCTGATTGTTCCTCTAGCATATGAATATTGACATTTTTCTTCAAGCTCAGTATTTGACTTTCCATTGATTCTGCTATATATCTTTGCCTATTCAATTTATTGTCTATTTCTGAAGGCTTATTGCTAATTTTCTGACATTCTAATTGCTATTTTTGTATGATTCCTTTTTTTTTTTCAATTATTTTGCCAGTTGATTTCCTGAGGTTTTTCAAAGTTTTGTTTACATTTTCTGTAATTGCAACTGAAGCTTTCTTGATCTTTCTTGCAAACATTTAGAATTGCCTAATTAACATTCTTTACATTTCTTATCAGGTTATTCCATTATATACTATTTTTGATGTTATATTTTTTACCATATTTTGGTAACTTGTTTGAGGCATTGTATCTTGTTTCTTTTCGTAAACTGGAATTATCTGTTTTCTCTGAGACACGTATTGATTTTATATTTAACTGATGATTGTATATGGGTATTTTCTCAGGCACACACCACCTGTCTCCTGGTGGCTGTGGTAGAGACATCAAGTGTGAATGCAGTTAGTTCTCTGTTCACTGTTTGTGAATCATAATTCAGGGAGTGTTCTTGTATCTCCAGAAGCGTGGATGCCAGGCCTAGCAATTGACCCCAGGCTGAACAGTGCCTGCAAAGGAAGGTGTGAACTGGCACTGGGTTGCTGAGGGTAGGGACTAGTCATATACCAGCTCCCAGGAGGACACAGGAGCAAGGGAGAATTGTACCCTCCTGCCATCAACCTCCAGCCTCATCCTGTGCCCAGAAGTCACTTCATCAACAGCTGTTGTCAAAAGGCCACACCGCTTCATGGTAGCGCCTGTTTTTCTTCTCTCTTACTGCTTCTCCTGTTCAGCTTCCTCTTTAAGTTGACACTCAGCTCACCCCTCTGTCTGATCCTGTGATGGTCAGGGTTCCAGGATCATCATCTGTATCTGTTTCTCTCAGTCTCTTATGTCTTTGCTTAATGAATCCGCTTATACTGCCATCTTGCTCTGGACTCCAGCCTGCTCTTTTTTTTTAGGATTTTAAGTTTTGTTTCGTATATTCTCCCAATTGATCCAGGACCTCCTAATGTGATCCCTTTTAGAGCAGTCAGCAGTGATAGCTACCAACTGCTGGTCTCAGGGTGGTGGGGGCTATTATTCATGTGGTCTGTTAGTCCACCCGACTAATTGCTTTCAAGCGTCTTAAATGGTTATCACTCTTTCCTCCTGACAGGAAGAGATCAATAGTTTCACCTTAGATCACTGCACCATGAGCATTTTACACCCACTATTCACAAAACATGCAATCAGGATGTATTGCTCATTACTGGTGACTGGAATGCAAAAGTAGGGAGCAAAGAGGAGGGATCAGTAGTTGGAAAATTTGGACTTGGTGATAGAAATGATGCTGGAGAACGAATGATAGATTTCTGCAAGACAAATGATTTGT
>NW_006408700.1:1277166-1295493 GCF_000296735.1 Chrysochloris asiatica
ACAAGAGCATAATTAAAAATCATTGGACAATGTCATTAATATCACATTGAAGTAAAATTTTGCTTAAGAGAATCCAAAAATGACTGCAACAGTATAAGCAACTGCCAGATGTTCAAACCGGATTCAGATGAGGATGTGAAATGAAGGATATCATACTTGAGATAAGATGGATCTTGGCTGAAATAAAAGACTACCAGAAAGATTTTTTACCTGTGCTTTATTGACCGTGCAAAAGCTTTCGACTGTGTGGGTTATGAGAAGCTCTGAGCAACATTGCAGAAAATGAGCATTCTGGAACGCTCATGGGAAACCTGTATATAGACCTGAGTGGTTTAAAATCAAGAAAGGTGTGTGGCAGGGTTTTATTTTATTTCACCATACTTTTTCAAAGTGTATACTGAGCAGAAGAACATGGCATCAGCATTGGAGGGAGACTTATTAACAAATGGTGATATGCAGATGATATAACCTTGTTACTGAAAGCGAAGAAGGCTTAAAATAATTACTGGTGAAGATCAAGAACCCCACCTTTAGCATGGGTTGTAACTCAATATAAAGAAAACAAAAATCCTTACCACTGAATCAATAAATAACATTATGATAAATACAGAAAAAAAATTGAAGTTGTCAAAGATTACATTTTATTTGGATCCACTATCAACACTCATGTAAGGAGCAGTCTAGAAATCAAAAGGCATATCACATTGAGCAAATCTGCTGCATAAGATGTCTTTAAAGTGTTCAAGAGAGGTGTCAGTTTGAGGACTAAGGTACCCCTGACCTAAGTCAGGAATTTTCAATGGCTTCATATCCATGTGAAAGTTGGACAAGGTATGAAAGACTGTAGAATAATTCATGCATTTGAGTTATGGTGTTGGAGAAGAATTTTTAAAGTACCATGGACCGCTAGAAAAACAAACAAATCTGTGCTGGAACAAGGACAGCCAAAATGTTCCTTAGAAGCTAGGACAGTGAGACCTTGGCTCTCACACTTCAGATATATTATTATCAGAAGGGACCAGTCCCCATAGAAGGCCATCATGCTTTCAAAAGTGGAGGGTCAGCAAAAAAGAAGAAGACCCAGCAAAATGAATTGGTGCAGTGGCGACAGCAATGGGCTCAAGCTTAACAACCTTTGTGACGATGCAGGACCTGAAAGTATTTCCTTCTGTTTTGTGTAAGATCACTGTGAGTCTGAACTGACTGGACAGCACCTTACAACAATCATATTATCAAAAATATTACTATAATGTTTAATAATAGTAATCCCTTGGTACAAAATTTGGGGTCCTGGTGTAGTGTCTTAGGATAAGCACTGCATTGCTAACTGCTAAGTCAGCAGTTCAAACTCACTTGATGGAACCAACTCAATGACACTTAGTAACAACATTGATGCTTTTGAGATGTGTTAAGTGGAGCTCTGGCGTGGCACTGTAGGATAAGCACTCAGTTATAAGGTTGGTTGGAAACATAAGGTCGGTGGTTCAAACTCACCAGCTGCTCCTCGGAAACCCTATACAAGGTCACTTTGAGTCGGAACCGACTTAACCACAACAACGATGTTGGTTTCCTTGTTGTTGTTTTTAAATTTTTTTAAGAGTCTCTCTGTTTTATAGATACATTTTGTTGTTGTGATAACATATGCTTTAGATTTACTTCAAAAGAAATGGATTTAGAGAATACAGATGCAACTAGAGTGATACTTTTGATATATTGATATTTTTGAAGCTGGATAATTGGGATATGGTGGTTCATTATAGCAGTTTCATCGTGTTTTTTATTTTTGAATCATTTTTATTTAAAAAAAAAAAAAACTAATTTGAAAGTATTTGAATAACAAATCAAACATTGGAATAAAAACAACAAAACATAACCACAAGGTCAACGGTTCAAATTCACCAGCCTCTCCACAGAAACCTATACAGGGTCACTATGAGTCAGAACTGACTCAATGGCACTTAATAGCAACATACTTGTGTGAACTGTGAAAACACTTTATGGAGCAATTACATGATATATAAGAAGGATCAAGTATGCAGGCGAAGCAATCCACCAACTCTATTCCTTTGCCGTTGCCAAGGAGCGGCTGGTGACTAGACTACTCAGATTATAGAAAAGCTCCCAGGTGTATCGAAGGCGACATATCCATATTTGTTTATTGCAGCATTGCTTGAAGTCGAAAAACTAGGAAACAACCTAAATGCCATCAATAGGAGGACAGATTCTTTTATAAGTCTGGTATTTATTCAATTTGATTTAAGTGAATGAACTAGACTTATATTTATCATTATTGTTGTTGTTAAGTGTCATCGAGTCAGTTCTGTCCAATAGTGACCCTGTATAGGGTTTCCAAGGAACAGCTCATGAGTTTGAACCTTGCCATTCAAACTGACCCCACAGTCCAGCACATGAACCCTCACCACCTCCCCAGGACTACATATATCATCACAATAGTATACAAAAATGGTAAATTACTGAATGAAAATGTGGTATAACACAAAGTATGTAAAATATAATATGCTAAGCAATAACATATATTGCATGTGAATATAAATGAATATACAAGTTATAAAAACATTAAAACATGCCAAGTGATGATACACTCCAAACTGGTTCCTAAGAAGGAGGGCACTAACAACAGTAATAACATACACAGATTTCAGAAACAACTTAATGGTTTCAAAAGAAAAGAGACAATGATAAACGGAGTCCTGGTGTGTGCGGCGAGTTAATGAGCTGGATTGCAAGGTCTGCAGTTCAAGCTCACCAGCCACTCCTCGGCAACCGTAAACAGGGTCGTCATTAGTCAGAACTGACTCAATGGCACTGGACAACAACAACAGTGATCATGGTCAATCTAGGCAACATATTGATATTTGACAAATCTGTGGTGGTGGTTAAATTGAATTTCATAAAATTATTCTGCATACTCTTAGAAATCTTAGCTACTCTTAGCTGAGTTATCTTAATAACTAACAATTTTTCAACAGAGCATTATTTTACAACCCTATGGAATGGGTAAGGAGTTCTGGTAGCATAGTGGTTACAAGTTGAGCTGCTAACCTCAAGGTCAGCAGTTCAAAACTACCTGCTGTTCCACAGGAGAAAGATGAGGCTTTCTGCTCCTGTAAAGATTTACAACCTTGGAAACCCTGTACAGGGTCGCTATGAGTCGGAACTTACTCCATGGCACATAACCACCACCAGCACCACCACCACAGTATGAAATGAGTACCATGCATGTTCCTATGAAGAGCCACAATGTACTATATTAGACACACATGTGTTAAAAGAAGAAACTATCATTTCACAGAGGGCTTACGCCCAGTTAGGGTTTCTGTCTCTACTCTAATGAGCAGGTGCTGTAAAATGAACATGAAAATTCAGATAATAGAAAAAAAAAAAGCCTATACTTTTGGGAAGCAGAGACACAAATGATCGTACTTGTCTATAACAAAAGAGAACAAAAAATTGACCATACTCTGATAAAATGGTCTTGAGTGGTTGTAGTCATTCTTTATGATGACTGTGGACAGCTGCCACGTGAGTATGTCTATGCTGAGCTTTATATAGCTTTAAGACTGGCTGTGTGGAATTGTACAGACGATTCTATCTCTGCTAAATGTAGATACACCTCCTACCCTACCATGGACATGCACTGTCAGAACCTGGCTAGCCAGCCTTTCAGTGTCTCTAACATTGTCCACGGAAAAAATCCTGGCAGACAGAAAACAGAATTCAGCTAACTTTTCTCCTGGAAGTTCGTGAAATTCTTGAGTAAGAAAAGTGACTGAAATCCATAAGTAAGGTGAGAATTGTTGTTGTTATGTGCCGTAGAGTCAGTTCTGACTCATAGCGACCCTGTACAGGCTTTCCGAGGCTGTAAATCTTTACGGGAGCAGAACGCCTCATCTTTCTCCCGCGGAAAAGCTGGTAGTTTCAAACTGCTGACCCTGAGGTTCACAGACCGATTCATAACCACTATGCTACCAGAGCTCCTTAGGTGAGAATTAGTCTAATCTAAATATATGCTGTGACCTACAATGCCTTTTGTCTGTGCTTTGTTTCTCCATACTTCAAAAGAAAGGAATTAATGGCAGTGAAGTGCTCTACTGGAAACTGAAAGGATCTCCACTGGAAGTCCCCCGGCTGCTTTGGGAGAGACAACATGAGAGTCTGTGCTCCCTTGATGATTATGGCCTTAAAATCCCTAAAGAGCAGTTCTACTCTGAGTTGAAATCGATTCCGCAGCACCTAACACTTGGTATGGTGTAAGCTGGACTCCCACTTTTTTATTTGGAGACATTTCCACAGGCACTGTTTCAATAACCCTTCTGAAGGATGAAAAAACAAAATCTGCAAGAGGCGATCCTGTAGAATGCTGTCAAGTCTCCTAACTCCTTGCCCAGTGATTTTATTTCTAACACCACACCGAGTAAAACTTGTCTCTAACAACTTCTTGAGGTCATATAGAGAAGACTCCCTGGCATAGTAAATGAGGTACAAGTGACCTGTGTAAATAAAATAACACAAGACAGCAAAGTCATATGAAGAAAGCTCTTCTCTGAAGTCCGACTCAGGGCAATGACAGCAGAAGGTGAAAGTTACAGACACAATCCAGCTCCTGGTATCATAACAAGCAGTAACTCTTTATTTAAAAGCCTTGCACTTCTCAGAGGACATTGAAGAAGAATCTTTCTAACGAAACTTCTAGGGCTTTTTTAAATCCATAGTTTCTGCTAAAAGATTTAATCACAGACTTGGGACTTTATTTGACAAGCCCCATATGCTTCTTCCCCCCCACCTCCCACCCCCCCGGCTTTGACTGGTTTGCCTCATCACTGGTTGATTGAATATGTTATTTTACAGCTGCTAAAAATAGCCTTGAAGTCAAGCTCCTTCTTTCAGGTTTAATACAATTTATAAAACACACTCTGTGGCATCATGGTTTTCAAGGCTTGGCCTGTCACAATGCCTTTCCTAAAAGGCAAGTCTATCAAGATGGTCACTAACATTTATGTCACTTCAAGGTAAAGTGAGAGTCAGAGACCAAAGAAATGGGGCCATGAAGGAGATTATTTTATGTGTGTGTGAATTATGTATATATATATATATTGTTGTTGTTGTTAAGTGCCGTCGAGTCGGTTCCGACCCATAGCGACCGTGTACAGGGTTTCCGAGGGTGTAAATCTTTATGGGAGTAGAAAGCCTCATCTTTCTCCCGCAGAGCGGCTGGTAGTTTCGAACTGCTGACCTTAAGGTTCGCAGCCCGATTCATAACCACTACGCTACCAGAGCTCATATACACATACTTTTTATATATGTTATGTTGGTCAGTGCTGTCAGTTCCAACCCATCCCATAGAGACCCTGTGGAGCATTTCCGAAGAGCAGTTGGTGGGCTTGAACCACCAACCTTGTGGTTCTAACCAACTTGCAGTTCAGTGCTGATACTACAGCGCCTCACCAGGACTCCAGTATATATATTGTTGTTGTTGCTAAATGCTATCAACTCCATTTCAACTTGTAGCAGCCCTGTATAGAGTTTCTGAGGCTGCAGTTCTTTGTGGGAGCAGAAAGCCTCATCTTTCTCCTGTGGAGTGCCTGGTGGACTCAAACTGCTAACCTTATGTTTGTAATCCAGTGTTTCTCCTACAGAGCCGCTAAAGCCCTCAGTGTATGTGCTGTATTCCACTGACCATCCCTTACATAGTTTAAAAATTAAAAGATAATATGACCAATTCCAGTTTAATGACCACAGAACACTAAACTTCTGGGGGAAGTCCTTTCTCAGTTGGGGACCTCTGTCTGCATTGGTTATTGGCCCATGGAAGGATTCGAGAGGATACAGTCAGTACAGCAAGACAAAAGGCAAGTGCTCTGAACATATTTTCCACATTTGTCATGAAAAAATGAAGTTCTAAAAAACATATTTTCCAGGTTAAGTGGTCTTTCCTTCTGATAATGTTATTTAAATATTTAAGTTTCATACCTTTATTATTGAAGCCCTGGTGTGGCGCTGTGGGCTAATGCATCAGACTGCAAAGTCATTTGAACTGCAAGATGAGTGGTTCAAGCTCACCAGCTGCTCCTTGGAAACCCTATACACGTCGCTGTGGGTCGGAATCAACTCTATGGCACTTAACAACAACAACAACAACAAACCTTTATTCCTGGTCATCTCATTGCTCATGTTTCCATTATTTTAATGATCTTTGTGATTTCAGGGTTATAATTGTTAGGTACTCCTGAGTCAGTTCTGACTCACTGCAACCTATACACAACAATCGCAATACTGCCTGTCCTGAATCATCCTTACATCGTTGTTGCCACTATATCAATGCACCTTGTTGGGGGTCTTCCTCTTTTTTCTTGTCCCTCCAGTTTTCCAAGCACTATTTCCTTCTCCAGGGATTGATCCATCCTAATAATACATCCAAAGTATGAAAGGTGAAGTCTTGCCATCCACAATTCTAAGGAGTATTCTGGCTGTATTTCTCTCAAGGCAGATTTATTTGTTCCATCGGCAGTTCTTGATACTCTCAATATTCTTCATGAAGACCATAATTCAAATGCATTGACTCTTCTACAGTCTTCCTTATTCCCTGTCCAACTTTCATATGAATATTAAACTATTGAAAATAACATGGCTTCTGTCAGGCGCACCTTAATTGGCAAACTGATATCTTTTTTCTTGAACACTTTAAAGAGGGCTTGTGCAGCAGATTTACCTAATGGAATGCGTTGTTTCATTTCTTGACCACTTCCATGAGTGTTGATGGTGGATCCATGGGAGAGGAAGTCTTTGACAACTTCAATCTTTTCTCCATTTATCGTGATGCTATTTATTGTCCAGTTATGAGGACTTTTATTTACGTTACATTGAGGGGCAATCCATACTGAAGGCTGTGCTCTGTGATCTTCATTAATAAGTATTTCTAATCCTTTTCACTTCCAGCAGGCAAGCTTGTGTCATCTGCATACCGCGGGTTATTGAGAACTCTTCCTCCAGTCCTGTCACTATGTGTTTCTTCATATAGTTACATTTCTGATTATTTGTTCAATATACAGACTGAATAAATATGATGAAAGGACACAACCCTGGCATGCAACGTTCCTGATTTTAAACCATTCAGTATCCCCTTGTTCTATTTGAGTGACTGCGTCTTGATCTCTAAGTATAGGCTCCACATGAGCACAGTTGCTTTCATATAGGATCCATCTGATGTAAGCAATGATATCCCTGGTTCCACCATTTAGTATCCTTTTCTGAATCTGGCTTGAATTTCTAAAAGTTCACTGTTGATGTACTATTGTTGCAGCCAGTTTGAATTATATTTGGAAAAAATTGACTTGAATGTGATATTAATGATATTCTTCGAAGATTTCTGCACTCTTTTGGGTCATCTTTCTTTGTGATGGGCACAAATATGAAATCCTTCCACTCCGCTGTCTGCCAAATTTCCTGAAAGAGATGAGTGAGTGCCTCCAGTGCTGCATCAGTTTGTTGAAAGATTTCTCTTTGTATCCCATCAATTCCTAGAGCCTTGATTTTCACCAATGCCTTCAGTGGAGCTTGGACTTCCTCCTTCAGTTCCATCAGTTCTTCATCATATGCTACCTCTTGAAATGATTGAACATTGACCATGTCTTTTTGGTACCATGATTCTGTGTATTCTTCCCAGCTTCTTTTGATACTTTCTACATCATCCAATCTTTTACCCAAAGAATCCTTCAGTATTTCAAGTTGAGGCTTGAATTATTTCCTCAGGTCTTTCAGTTTGAGAAATACTGAGCATGTTCTTCCCTTTTGGTTTTCTAACTCCAGGTCTTTGCACATTCATTATGATAATTGACTTTGTCTTCTTGAACTGCCCTTTCAAACTTGCGGTTCTGTTCTTTTACCTCCTTATTTCTTCCATTTGCTTTAGCATGTCTACACTGAAAAGCAAGTTTCAGGGTCTCTTCTGATATCCATTTTAGTCTTTTATTTCTTTCTTACTTTCTAATGACCTTTTTTGCTTTCTTCTTGTTTGATGTTGTTGATATCATCCCACAACTCTTACGGTTTTCAGTCATTAGTGTCTAATTCATCAAATCTACCTTTTATAGGATCTCTAAATTCAAGGTACCATATGGACAAGGTCATATTTTGGTTCTTATGGACTTGTTTTTAAGGAGCTCTGGTAGCGTAGTGGTTACGAATCGGGCTGCGAACCTTAAGGTCAGCGGTTCGAAACTACCAGCCGCTCTGCGGGAGAAAGATAAGGCTTTCTACTCCCGTAAGGATTTACACCCTCGGAAACCCTGTACAGGTTCGCTATGGGTCGTACCCGACTCGACGGCACTTAACAAAAACAACAACAACAATGGACTTGTTTTAATTTTCTTCATCATCAGCCTGAACTTGCATATGAGCAATTGATGGTCTATTTTGGCCTTGATTTGAACGATGAGATGAAACTTCTCCATTGTCTCTTCCCACATATCTACAATAATTTTCAATGTATCTTGATTGCATGTTTGATCAATTTCAGATTGATGAAATTAATTGTTGCTGTTAAGTGCCCTGAAATCAGTTCCAACCCATAGTGACCCTGTATAGGATTTCCAAGGAGCAGCTGGTGAGCTTGAACCACCAACCTTGCAGTTCAAATGGCTTTGCAGTCTGGTGCATTAACCCACAGCACCACACCAGGACTTCAAAGAAGTTGGCAGAATGCTTTAATTTCATCATCACTGACTTTAATGGTTGGTGCAGAAATTTGAATAATAGTAGTAGTAACTAGTCTGCTTTGTGGTGGTGCTGGTGGTGTGACATGGAGTTGGTCTGACCCATAGTGACCCTGTGTAGGGTTTCTGATACTATAAATCTTTATGGAGCAGAAAGTCTCATCATTCTCCCATGGAACCGCTGGTAGTTTAAAACTGCTAACCTTGAGATCAGCAGCCCAATTCATAACCACTACCCTACTAGAGCTCCTTGGTCTGCCTTATAAGCATATGTATATTATACTGTCATAGACAGCATTGGACTTCAAGATAGATTTTGAAATGTTCTTTCTGATGAATGTGACACCATTCCTCTTACATTTTTGGCTCCAGGCATAGTAAACCATATGATTGTCTGATTCAAAATGGCCAACACCAATTAGTTTCATCTCACTAATGCCTAGGATATCGATCTTAATTTCGTTTTTGAAAACTTCTAGTTTTCTGAGGTTCATACTTTGTACATTCCATGTTCTTATAATTAATTGATTTTTGCATCTGTTTCTACTCATTTTCAGTTGTGTCCCATTAGCGAATGAAGGCCCTGAAAGCTTTGTTCCTTTCACGTAGGTAACTTTACTTTGAGGAAGCAACACTGCTTCAGTCCTATTTGAGTGCCTTCTAACTTGAGGATTTCATCTTCTAGCACTATACCTGACATTGTTGTGTTGCTATTCATACTGTTTTCATCTTCTGGTACTACATCTGACAATGTTCGGCTGACAGTCATACGATTTTCAAAAATAGTCCACCTCTTCTTCCTTGTCTGTCTTAGTGTGGAAGCTTCACTAAAACCTGTCTGCCTTGGTTGAGTCTGCTTGTATTTTAAATTCCAGTGGTATAACTTGCAGCATCACAACAACATAGAAGCCTCCACAGTACATCACACTGACAGATAAGTGGTGGAATTCAGGGTGGGCCTACTGAACATCGGGGATATTTTAGTTTGGCAATTTTAATGGAAAACATTGTCTCTTTGTCTAATTTTCTTAAATGGATTATTGCAGTAGAAATAAATTCACCTCAACATCTCCCAAGTTCTTCTATCTGGACAAGGATATACAATTGTTGTCAGTAGATAAGGCACTTTTAACTGGTGAATTGAGTAACCCAAAACTGGTATGAGTACACATATTGAATAATTTTAGTTTCCCTTTGTTATCTTTAGCTATCCTGTGGCGAACCTCCTTTCCCATCTTTATATATTCAGAATAGATCCCTTGATTTTAGGTCTTAAAAAGCTACTACAATGCAATCTTATTTCAAATTTCAAACTCAGATTTCTCCTGCTCAGCGTCCGACAGTTCTCAGTCTTAAAAACTTGAAATTGGGCAAGACATGGTCTCCTCCTGAGACATATCATCTCCCTCTCTCATCTGGGTATCTGCTCATCTGTAGACTTAGGTGGGGGAAATGTAGAAAAGATGGAAACCATCTTTGGCTCCACAGAGGTATTGTGGTCCCTGCCTGGTTAACACTGGATACTTATCACCAGGATTTGGTGGTTGTGATCAGTGCTGACTCATAAAGAGAACAAGTATAAGTGTTGAGTGATTCCTGTAAGGAACGGCATCACCGCAGTGTTCCCTAACATGAGAGATGACCTCCAACTCAACCAACATCATTCCTACCACCGCAGCATCTTTCGATGGTTCACTGGTAGCTTCTTATTTCTGGAATTCTTTCCTATTGTATACAGCCTTCTTACATGGCTTGTCAACCAGGTGATTCTACCTTCTCACCTTCTGAAGATCTACTTGGCTCATGGTGGCCCACTTATCCTCATATGAACAAATGGTGGAAGGGCTAAAGGGCCATGACTGCCTCTTTAGCCTCGTCCTGGTAGCCAGCACTCTTCTTTCCTTGCCAAAATAGTACATATGGCATATCACTCTATGTGCTATGCAAGCAGACATCCAGCTAGGGAATGAAATGCCATTTGCCCCTTGTGGTAGTTAGATCTATGTGAAGTGACAGCAATGTTTTTATGGTGACATAATATGGAGGAAAATAACAACATAATTAAAAGTTGCAGTTGTTGTTGGTGTATGCTATTGAGTTGGTTCTGACACATAGCTTTCCTGTATAGTGTTTTTGAGGCTTTAAACCTTTACAGGAGCAGAAGACCTCATCTTCTCTCCCCTGGAGCTACTGGTGGATTTGAACTGCTGACCTTATATATAAAACCTATAACATATAACCCACTGTGCTATCTAGGCTCCAAAGTTGCAGCTGCTGTTGTTAAGTGCCATCAAGTTGGTTCTAATTCTTAATGATCCTGCATAGGATTTCTGAGGCTGTAAATTTCTGAACAAAAAGCCTCATGTTTCTCAAATAGAACAGCTGTGGGTTCGAACCACTGACCTTGTGGTTCACAGTCCAATGATTATCCTATGGATCCACTGTGCTCTTATAAGTTGCAGTGGCACTAGAGAATAAACACTTGACCACAAGATCAGTTTGAACCACAAGGATGGCAGTTCAAACTCAACAGCCACTCCTTGGAAACTCTATACAGGATGACTATGAATTGGAAACAGCTCTACAGTACTTAATTAAGAACAGCAACAACAATTATGATATAAATCAACGAGCTTCCTATTGGAGGAGTGGTGCTTAAGAATGTTCAGCCTACATAAGTATGGGTGGAGGTTAAGTCCACAGCCGCCATGAATTAAGGGGAAAGTCAGAAACAGACGAAAAGAGACTCCCCATTCCAGACACACACACAGTAGAAAAAGCACCTACCACTGCCAAGAGATGGTCTTCCAAACGCAAAAGAAATATTGTGCCCCACTGCTGTGTCTTTCAGAAATGGCCAGCCAGTGGATAGAAATAGATGGAGATGACATGAAGACCAGCTCAGGAGCCAGGCACCGCCTGAGTGGTGTAATCACCATATCTGTACACATGTATAACCACTCACTCACTGGGTGTCTTTTTCTTTTCAATCCCCAGGAAGAGGCAGCCAGAATTCTCGCCCACCAACCAATGTCCGTCGGCACATGTGCAGCTTTGAAAACCCCCACACTGCAGTGAATGTGTAAGAGAAGCTGCATGAAAAGAAAAAAAAAAAAAAAAATAGTGGTTTGCCTCTTGCTTTCTCTCTCCTGGGTCTTTCCACTTTTTCTTACACGGAAACAGATGTGGTGCATGCCACTGAGGATGGAGAACTCATTATCTGGCCATGGTTTGCACGACTGCCTTAATTTGATTGTCCAACGTTCTTAAGAGGACACTGTCAAGTCGTTAGTTTTTGGGGTTTTTTTTTTTTTCGCTTTTTAAGTTTTGATGCAACACATTTTCAGATTCTAGAGATTCACTTTTGTTTGTGACTCCCACTCACAAGCTTGAAAGTGAATTTTCCCCCTTCACAAATTTGTCAGCTTTTCCTTGGCAAACAGAGCTTTCTTCTTTTCTTCTTTTTTTTTTTTTGCCTTTTTTGCTGTTGCACAAATGTTTGCAATGATCCTGTCTGCTTTAAAGTAAAAGCTATCACGTGAACTTTGGAAGAGTTCTGTCATGTCAGTTTCTGGGGGTGGGCGCCAGCAGGATGAGCCTCTGCTGAGTGCCTCCCACACCTTGGGAAACACAAAACAAAAGTGTTGTGAGTCCCACAAAAAAGGAGTTATTTAAAAACAAAGAAGAGAGAAAGGAAAGTCATTTTCCCAGCATTTGGAGTGCTTTTTATCAGAGTTTTCCCATCTGATAAAAACGGTGCATGTCTGGTCCTATTTTTGACCTGTAGATCTTGACAGTGTCCCTTTAAGTTAACAAAAGAACATAGAGAATGTTCGGTTCATTGTGCACGGAGTCTGTGGTGGTTTTCAGCTGTTCCTTTACAGCCCTTCAAACTCCTGGGAGAGTCAAAGGTACACATTCCTGCAGCAGGAGGGAGCCCACTGATGAGGTGCCTGTGGCTTGAATAGCTCTTCAGATGAAAAGAGCCCAATTGGTTCCAATGTTTGCTCCTGAACCTGGCCATGGAGGCTGGTGGATGGTGCCAGAGCCTGTCTTCTCTTTGCTCAATGGAGTGCATTGGGAAGTCTGTGTTCTTCCTTCCTGATAGGGCCTAAAGAAGCCCAAATAGAAAGAATGTGGCCTTGACCAAATCATCCCAACTCTTACAGGGAAATATATGATCTCCCTGTTTGTATTTTCAGGTGGAGGCTGGGAAGCCTCTTCACATCAAACTCACAGCCATATGAGTCTGGCTGCGTGCAATTTCTGTCATTTCGCCAAGTCAAAAGGCATTGAGGCTTTCTTGCACTAGGGGGTGAGTCTGACCAAGGACACAGCAAGGATATCCTAATTGCGAGAGCTGCTGGCTGCTTGTCAAAAGGGATTGATAGGTTTGGGTGGATATGCGTGTTCTCTCATGACAGTAGGGTCAGAGAGAGAAGAGAGTCGACTAACGTTTCATGACTTTAAGGTGAGTGCCTACAAACAAAAGAAACAGCTGAACATGGGTATATCCTTGGTGGGTGGCAGCCAAACAGGTTGCCGCTATCAGCAAGGCTAACAGGTTGATTGTTAAAGACATTCAGTATAGAATTGACTCAGGCTTTCCTTCTGGAAACTATAGGATCAGAAAGAGCATTTGCTTTAAAGCCATGCATCAGAGACTAAGATAGATATTTTCAGCTTTAGTTGTTTCTGCAAAATATATATATTTTTTTAATGATCTGCTCTTTCTGTGACCTTCAGTTCCAACAATTTCTACTCATAAGCAAGAAAATGGGAACTAGTGGTGGAAATAAAGCTCTCTACTGGACTTCAATTGATCCTACCCTCAAGGAAGAATTCCATCCAAGCAATACAACTGCTCCATATTTCCAGGGCAAAAGTGAGGACTCAAGGAGGAGGCGAAGAATGTCCAATGAATTGCTATTAGAATTATACATCGTTCTGGTAGCATGGGGCATAAGAGAAATAATAATAATAATATTTTACCTGAAGTCCCTTCAAAGGGAATATCATCTAGGCTCATTTATACTACCTGGAGGAAGCTGGCTCAATCTGGTATACCTCTGCTAAAGCAAGGATCAGGCATCAGTAAGATGTTTTCAATGAACGTAGGTACCAGAATTCCCTTGTTTGTCCCTTGTCATGACTAGGTAGGCCCACAGGCCATTTAAAATTTACTTTAAAAATGTTCAGAAACTATCTAAATCCTTCTCTTTAGTTGATATAAACAGCAATTTTCTTAAGCTAGTAAACCCTAGACCCTTACAAAGTCTATGGGACATATACCCTACTTCATTGAGTTTGATGAGATTATTTTACTTATAGCTAACTTTTATTTAATGATTTATTAAAGAAAGCATAGAACTTAATAAATAAATAAATGATGTCTTTTCTCCTGTATCATACAGCTTTAGGATGTAGGATATGATTGATCTAAAGATTTCAAGGAATATACTGTACATTTTTATTTTGTATATACAATTATAAACTTCAGCAAGAGAAATAATTCTCTTTCTAAATTACGTTCAGAGTCAAAGGAGAGAAAGATAAAATTCACAATACTTTTGAAGGTTTAATATCACCAGTAATTACCAGTATAACCAAAAAGCACTTGTCCTAGATCATACATCCAGAGGTTTTCTACTTTCCAACTAGTGATGAGCCAAAAAGGTGAGAAATGTTCACTGTGTTTAGATAGGTCCCTGGGTTTAGCAATACATATTGAATATGCAGAATTTTCTAGAAAGCTTTCAAGCAGTGAAACTGGAGTCAGTGGGAGTCATTGTATTGATGGCTAAGGTGGGATTGCCTATAAAAACAAAAATCAACTCCAAATGGTTTTAAACAGCTCTGTGTCTGGTTTTGGTGTTGCACTATAGGATATGTACTGAACTACTAACCACAAAGTTGGTGGTTCAAACCCACTAGCCACTTCTTAGAAACCCTATACAGGGTGGCTTGCTGTGAGTCAGAATTGACTTGAAGGCACTTACCTGCAACAATGTGACTGCTGCTTTAAAGATTTACAGCCTTGGAAATCCTATGTAGGGGTCTCTATGAGTTGGAAGGTACCGACTTAACCACAATGCCTAAGATTCTCCAAGAATCACTTCTCAATTCATTTCTGGTGCCAGCTGCTTGTAGTCCATGGAGGTGTGAACATGCAGGCTTCCATTTCACTAGCATTCCTTTTCTTGTGTCTCTGCTGGGACAGCACCACCTCTTCCTCGTAAGATCTTCTGTCCCCACTTAACAGCTGCAGGGGATAGTGTAGAAAGGCCTACACGCCTGTGCCTTTTGATTTTGTTTTCTTAACCTGGTGAACCATAGACTCTAAGCTTAATGACACTGCCTGATTCCATTCTCCCTTTCAGAGAATACAATTACTAACTAACCTCCTTAGGTCCCGAGGAGTGAAAGACTGTCTTCATGTGAAGGTCTCGTCTTGTCTGTGTGTACTCTGGATGGTGTTCCTGTATCTGTTGAGGAGTGATTAAGCCTAATGGCAGAGACTTGAATTGGACAGAAGGGAAGCAGGTGCTGTGTAAGCTTCTCCCTCAGGCAGCTAGTGCTTCCCTTGTGATCTCAAACAGCCACCCACTGTGATTCCCATTTTAGACCTCTCTGGAGCTGAGAGCAGAGTACTCTGCAGCTGTAACTAGCACTTACTGAAACAAAACAGACAGGATCACTCTGAATGCCAAAGATATACTAATCTGTTTATACCACCCACTCCCAACTTTTCTCTTAAGTGCTGTAAATATTGGGTTTTCTGTTTGGGGGATTATGGTACTTATCTAATGAAAGAACAACGAAAGCAAGATCCTAAACTTGTTGGAGCTACAACGGCAGTCCCAGGCTTGCTTAGCTCTGCACAGTATTGTATACACCAAGGGATACCTCTCTAGTTCCCCAGAGACCTAATAGCTATTTTGATGCATAACTTTAGTATCAATTAATATATTTAGCCACCCAACGCACTTAAGCCAAACACTACTATGTCTGAGCTTCAAATATGAGATGGTTTTCAGCCCAAAGCCTGTCTTTCAAAGTTAAGAATGATGAGGTCGTGTATGGCAATTCCAAGTCATATTGCTTTCCTTAAGGTCAGGAAATGGAGTGAAATGAAATAATAGAAGGAAGAAGCCAGTGACTGAAGTACAAGCTATTAAAATAACCTGTAACTAAATAGAAGTTTTATTTCATAACAATGTCGTAGTTTTTTTAGAATGCATTTACCTTTTTTCTTGCTCCTCTTTTTCTTACTAATCTCACAGTAGTGGAGTTCCAACCTTTCAAAGAGGAGAACTCCCCTTCACACCTGAGTGGTTACTAAGCCCTCCATTGGATTTACTTAGTCACCATTGAATACAGAACACAAAGAAAACTGCTTAGAATTTAGTTACACTTGTATCTAGCAGCATACTTTACTATGGCAGCATATAAAGGTATTTAAAAATAGCAGTGCATTATCTATAAAGACATAATACTCATTTCATCTAAAAAATCATGCCTTCTGCACCTGTAGATCCATGCTGCAGTTTTTATGAGATAAAACATTGCCTCCACTATCTCTAAATCTTAGGAAACAATTTATTTTGTCCTGGGAGGGGGGGGTGGAGAGTTGCTCTATCTTAATCGGATAAATACCCTGGGTCATTAGAACTGCTTGCTTATTGCACAGTAACTTACAACAAATCTATAGTGAGATTCAGAGAGAAAGAAGAGCTGCTAATTTTGACAGCCATGGTGAAAAAATCCCATCACAAGAATAAACATGGTTGTGAATAGAAAAGAACTCAATTGTGATAACATCTTCCTGGAAGATGATGAATAATAATTTTAATAAAAGAAGAGCATGATTTTGAAAGAGGCTTACAGTCCATGAGAACGAGCAACTGAAGTAAGTGACTCCACTTTAGTGTTTCCCAGGAATACAAGGAGGTCTTTTTTGCTGGTATATCTGAAAATTTAAGCAATGTTTGTCAGGCAATGTAAGGCTGTTGGTTGAATTGGATGCAGACTAACTATCAAGGGAATTGTGTTTTGTTTTTTTCTGTTTTTAAATGCATATATAAAAATAACTAAATGAAGACATATTAAGCATTTGAGTCTTATTTTTTTGATGTACACTGAACGGCAGAAGTTTTTCCATTGCAGTTGAAGGTTGGTTGGTGTATGAAGTAAGACAGATTTAA
This sequence comes from Chrysochloris asiatica, assembly GCF_000296735.1. Taxonomy (NCBI): domain Eukaryota; kingdom Metazoa; phylum Chordata; class Mammalia; order Afrosoricida; family Chrysochloridae; genus Chrysochloris; species Chrysochloris asiatica. The sequence continues at coordinate 1,294,103 of NW_006408700.1, forward strand.
GAAAAGCTAAGGGACAAAGAGGGAGTCCCTAGGCAGTACAGTTTGCATGTTCAACTGATAACAAAAGGTTGGTGGTTCAAGCCCTTAAGAGGTACCTCTGAAGAAAAGCTTGATGATTTATTTATGAAAAATCCAGCACTGAAAATACTCTGGAGCACAGTTCTACTCTGACACTGAGGGGATTACCAGGAATCAGAATCTATTCAACTGCATCTGGAATCACGGGGCAAATAAGAGTTCTCACACTTTCTGTAAGAGACACTGAATGCATAGAAGGAGAAACTATAAGTAGAGTAGTGAATGGAAGAGTTTAAGAAAATTAAAGTGCGGGTTGAGCTAATGTAAAGTACTAAACTCGGAAGATGAACTGTCGACTCTGATCTTGCCTTTGACTAGTTGGTTATTTACCTGTTCTTGTCAGGCGTCCCACTTTCCTGTTTATTAGTGTGTTCAACCTGGAAGACAGTCAACTGTCCTAACTAACATGATTGGTAATTAGTAAGTCAGTAATTTAGCAATTTATAAATCCAACCATTTTCAGAAAAAAATAAGCATGATTTTAGAAATATATCATTAATTTCAGTATAGTGATTTCAAGATGAAATTTTTCTTGTACAATTTGAAGTACAGTATATTGTTGTTGGTGGTAAGTACTATCTAGTCAGTTCTGACTCATAGCAACCTTGTACAGGGTTTCTGAGGCTGTAAATCTTTGCGGGAGTGGTAAATCCCACCTAATCCCATGGAGTAGCTGGTGTGACTGAACCATTTTCCTTGTTGTTTGAAGTTCAGTGCTTATCCTATAAAGCCACCATGCTACCAAAGTACAGCATAGCTTATCAGATACACTGAGAAACTACTTTTTTATTATGATAATAATGAGACTAAAATATTAGCTGTTATGTCTATTTTAGAAACCTTTATATCTAGAATGTTCTATAATTGATATCAGACTTTCTACACTAATCTGTATGTATTTAGTTCACGTCACTTTTCAGGATTTTAAAATAAGAAATGTCAAAACAGCTCCCTAATCATAGCTGAGACACTCCCATATGACTTTGGAGGTATTCACTCTTTCAGTTTCAAAAGGATTTAAATAAATTATCCTGTTAACTATTGATCAGTTCCTACATTTTTTCCAAACAAAAAGTTGGATATAGAATAGTCTAGTTCATGTCTATACCTACAAAAAAAAAAAAAAAAGTTCTTTTTTTTCTGTTCCTTTTAAATGTCACAAATGTGTTGTTATGCTACTTTCTCCATTATTTTCATGGCTACAGGAATACAAGGCGCTCTGGTAGCGTAGTGGTTACGAATTGGGCTGTTAACCTCAAGGTCAGCAGTTCGAAACTACCAGCCGACCTTGAGGTTAGCCGCCTGATTCATAA